>NW_027288141.1:0-148791 GCF_047511675.1 Marmota flaviventris | reverse complement strand
TCAACCAAGAAGATCTAACTTTGGGCAGCCAAATGCAACTGGTCTACTTATCTTTCCTGATGAGTAACAACAAGATAAGGGGAAAAAATATTTGCTGAGATTCCAGGAAACTCGGAGTTCTGTGGAAGCTCTGCAAACAATTTAAAATGAAAGCATATTTTCCTTGCCTCTGCTTAGGGCTACTTCAACAGGAAACAAAGCATAGAGATCGCATTGAGAACTAGTTGAGTGAGTTTCAGTTTCAAGCAGCTAATACAAACCGCGTTTGAGTTACAGTTCCAAATGCATGTATCCCTATAGGGGACAATGAAGTGAAACCTACAACTTCAAAGTGTTCCTGCAAACGAAATATTCAACCTAGAGGATCTAAATTTGGGCAGCCAAATGCAACCGGTCTTCTTATCTTTCCTGTCGAGTATCAACAAGTTAGGGTGAAAAAATATTTGCTGAGATTCCAGGAAACTCGGAGTTCTGTGGAATCACTGTAAATGCTTTGAAATGAATGTTTCTTTCCCTAGCCTGGGCTTAGGGTTAATTCAACAGAAAACAAAGCATAGAGATCGCACTGAGAACTAGTTGAGTGAGTTTCAGTTTCAAGCAGCTAGTACAAACCGCGTTTGAGTTAGAGTTCCAAATGTATGTAACCCTATAGGGGAAAATGAAGTGAAACCTACAGCTTCAAAGTGTTCCTGCAAACGAACTATTCAACCTAGAAGATCTAAATTTGGGCAGCCAAATGCAACCGGTCTACTTATCTTTCCTGTCGAGTAACAACAAGTTAGGGTGAAAAAATATTTGCTGAGATTCCAGGAAACTCGGAGTTCTGTGGAAGCTCTGCAAACACTTTAAAATGAAAGCATGTTTTCCTTGCCTCTGCTTAGGGCTACTTCAACAGGAAACAAAGCATAGAGATCGCACTGAGAACTAGTTGAGTGAGTTTCAGTTTCAAGCAGCTAGTACAAACCGCGTTTGAGTTAGAGTTCCAAATGCATGTATCCCTATAGGGGAAAATGAAGTGAAACCTACAACTTCAACGTGTTCCTGCAAACGAACTATTCAACCTAGAAGATCTAAATTTGGGCAGCCAAATGCAACCGGTCTACTTATCTTTCCTGTCGAGTAACAACAAGTTAGGGTGAAAAAATATTTGCTGAGATTCCAGGAAACTCGGAGTTCTGTGGAAGCTCTGCAAACACTTTAAAATGAAAGCATATTTTCCTTGCCTCTGCTTAGGGTTACTTCAACAGGAAACAAAGCATAGAGATTGCACTGAGAACTAGTTGAGTGAGTTTCAGTTTCAAGCAGCTAGTACAAACCGCGTTTGAGTTAGAGTTCCAAATGCATGTATCCCTATAGGGGAAAAGGAATAGAAACCTACAGCTTCAAAGTGTTCCTGCAAACGAACTGTTCAACCTAGAAGATCTAAATTTGTTCAGCCAAATGCAACCGGTCTTCTTATATTTCCTGTCGAGTGACAACAAGTTAGGGTGAAAAAATATTTGCTGAGATTCCAGGAAACTCGGAGTTCTGTGGAAGCTCTGCAAACACTTTAAAATGAAAGCATATTTTCCTTGCCTCTGCTTAGGGCTACTTCAACAGGAAACAAAGCATAGAGATCCCACTGAGAACTAGTTGAGTGAGTTTCAGTTTCAAGCAGCTAGTACAAACCGCGTTTGAGTTACAGTTCCAAATGCATGTATCCCTATAGGGGAAAATGAAGTGAAACCTACAGCTTCAAAGTGTTCCTGCAAACGAACTATTCAGCCTAGAAGATCTAAATTTGGGCAGCCAAATGCAAATGGTCTACTTATCTTTCCTGTGGAGTAACAACAAGTTAGGGTGAAAAAATATTTGCTGAGATTCCAGGAAACTCGGAGTTCTGTGGAAGCTCTGCAAACACTTTAAAATGAAAGTATATTTTCCTTGCCTCAGCTTAGGGCTACTTCAACAGGAAACAAAGCATACAGATCACACTGAGAACTAGTTGAGGGAGTTACAGATTCAAGCAGCTAGTACAAACCGCGTTTGAGTTAGAGTTCCAAATGTATGTAACCCTAGAGGGGAAAATGAAGTGAAACCTACAGCTTCAAAGTGTTCCTGCAAACGAACGATTCAACCTAGAAGATCTAAATTTGGGCAGCCAAATGCAACCGGTCTACTTTTCTTACCTGTCGAGTAACAACAAGTTAGGGTGAAAAAATATTTGCTGAGATTCCAGGAAACTCGGAGTTCTGTGGAAGCTCTGCAAACACTTTAAAATGAAAGCATATTTTCCTTGCCTCTGCTTAGGGCTACTTCAACAGGAAACAAAGCATTGAGATCGCACTGAGAACTAGTTGAGTGAGTTTCAGTTTCAAGGAGCTAGTACAAACCGCGTTTGAGTTAGAGTTCCAAATGCATGTATCCCTATAGGGGACAATGAAGTGAAACCTACAACTTCAAAGTGTTCCTGAAAACGAACTATTCAACCTAGAAGATCTAAATTTGGGCAGCCAAATGCAACCAGTCTTCTTATCTTTCCTGTCGAGTAACAACAAGTTAGGGTGAAAAAATATTTGCTGAGATTCCAGGAACCTCAAAGTTCTGTGGATTCACTGGAAATGCTTTGAAATGAAAGTTTCTTTCCCTAGCCTGGGCTTAGGGTTACTTCAACAGAAAACAAAGCATAGAGATCGCACTGAGAACTAGTTGAGTGAGTTTCAGTTTCAAGCAGCTAGTACAAACCGCGTTTGAGTTAGAGTTCCAAATGCATGTATCCCTATAGGGGAAAATGAAGTGAAACCTACAGCTTCAAAGTGTTCCTGCAAATGAACTATTCAACCTAGAAGATCTAAATTTGGGCAGCCAAATGCAACCGGTCTACTTATCTTTCCTGTCGAGTAACAACAAGTTAGGGTGAAAAAATATTTGCTGAGATTCCAGGAAACTCGGAGTTCTGTGGAAGCTCTGCAAACACTTTAAAATGAAAGTATATTTTCCTTGCCTCAGCTTAGGGCTACTTCAACAGGAAACAAAGCATACAGATCGCACTGAGAACTAGTTGAGGGAGTTACAGATTCAAGCAGCTAGTACAAACCGCGTTTGAGTTAGAGTTCCAAATGTATGTAACCCTAGAGGGGAAAATGAAGTGAAACCTACAGCTTCAAAGTGTTCCTGCAAACGAACTATTCAACCTAGAAGATCTAAATTTGGGCAGCCAAATGCAACCGGTCTACTTTTCTTACCTGTCGAGTAACAACAAGTTAGGGTGAAAAAATATTTGCTGAGATTCCAGGAAACTCGGAGTTCTGTGGAAGCTCTGCAAACACTTTAAAATGAAAGCATATTTTCCTTGCCTCTGCTTAGGGCTACTTCAACAGGAAACAAAGCATAGAGATCGCACTGAGGACTAGTTGAGTGAGTTTCAGTTTCAAGCAGCTAGTACAAACCGCCTTTGAGTTAGAGTTCCAAATGCATGTATCCCTATAGGGGACAATGAAGTGAAACCTACAACTTCAAAGTGTTCCTGCAAACGAACTATTCAACCTAGAAGATCTAAATTTGGGCAGCCAAATGCAACCAGTCTTCTTATCATTCCTGTCGAGTAACAACAAGTTAGGGTGAAAAAATATTTGCTGAGATTCCAGGAACCTCAAAGTTCTTTGGATTCACTGGAAATGCTTTGAAATGAAAGTTTCTTTCCCTAGCCTGGGCTTAGGGTTACTTCAACAGAAAACAAAGCATAGAGATCGCACTGAGAACTAGTTGAGTGAGTTTCAGTTTCAAGCAGCTAGTACAAACCGCGTTTGAGTTAGAGTTCCAAATGCATGTATCCCTATAGGGGAAAATGAAGTGAAACCTACAACTTCAAAGTGTTCCTGCAAACGAACTATTCAACCAAGAAGATCTAAATTTGGGCAGCCAAATGCAACCGGTCTACTTATCTTTCCTGTCGAGTAACAACAAGATAGGGGGAAAAAATATTTGCTGAGATTCCAGGAAACTCGGAGTTCTGTGGAAGCTCTGCAAACACTTTAAAATGAAAGCATATTTTCCTTGCCTCTGCTTAGGGCTACTTCAACAGGAAACAAAGCATAGAGATCGCACTGAGAACTAGTTGAGTGAGTTTCAGTTTCAAGCAGCTAGTACAAACCGCGTTTGAGTTAGAGTTCCAAATGCATGTATCCCTATAGGGGACAATGAAGTGAAACCTACAACTTCAAAGTGTTCCTGCAAACGAACTATTCAACCTAGAAGATCTAAATTTGGGCAGCCAAATGCAACCGGTCTTCTTATCTTTCCTGTCGAGTAACAACAAGTTAGGGTGAAAAAATATTTGCTGAGATTCCAGGAACCTCAAAGTTCTGTGGATTCACTGGAAATGCTTTGAAATGAAAGTTTCTTTCCCTAGCCTGGGCTTAGGGTTACTTCAACAGAAAACAAAGCATAGAGATCGCACTGAGAACTAGTTGAGTGAGTTTCAGTTTCAAGCAGCTAGTACAAACCGCGTTTGAGTTAGAGTTCCAAATGCATGTATCCCTATAGGGGAAAATGAAGTGAAACCTACAGCTTCAAAGTGTTCCTGCAAATGAACTATTCAACCTAGAAGATCTAAATTTGGGCAGCCAAATGCAACCGGTCTACTTATCTTTCCTGTCGAGTAACAACAATTTAGGGTGAAAAAATATTTGCTGAGATTCCAGGAAACTCGGAGTTCTGTGGAAGCTCTGCAAACACTTTAAAATGAAAGCATATTTTCCTTGCCTCTGCTTAGGGCTACTTCAACAGGAAACAAAGCATAGAGATCGCCCTGAGAACTAGTTGAGTGAGTTTCAGTTTCAAGCAGCTAGTACAAACCGAGTTTGAGTTAGAGTTCCAAATGCATGTATCCCTATAGGGGACAATGAAGTGAAACCTACAACTTCAAAGTGTTCCTGCAAACGAACTATTCAACCTGGAAGTTTTAAATTTCGCCAGCCAAATGCAACCGGTCTTCTTATCTTTCCTGTCGAGTATCAACAATTTAGGGTGAAAAAATATTTGCTGAGATTCCAGGAAACTCAAAGTTCTGTGGAATCACTGGAAATCCTTTGAAATGAAAGATTCTTTCCCTAGCCTGGGCTTAGGGTTACTTCAACAGAAAACAAAGCATAGAGATCGCACTGAGAACTAGTTGCGTGAGTTTCACTTTCAAGCAGCTAGTACAAACCGCGTTTGAGTTAGAGTTCCAAATGCATGTATCCCTATAGGGGAAAATGAAGTGAAACCTACAACTTCACAGTGTTCCTGCAAACGAACTATTCAACCTAGAATATCTAAATTTGGGCAGCCAAATGCAACCGGTCTACTGATCTTTCCTGTCGAGTAACAACAAGTTAGGGTGAAAAAATATTTGCTGAGATTCCAGGAAACTCAATGTTCTGTGGATTCACTGGAAATGCTTTGAAATGAAAGTTTCTTTCCCTAGCCTGGGCTTATGGTTACTTCAACAGAAAACACAGCATAGAGATCGCACTGAGAACTAGTTGAGTGAATTTCAGTTTCAAGCAGCTAGTACAAACCGCGTTTGAGTTAGAGTTCCAAATGTATGTAACCCTATAGGGGAAAATGAAGTGAAACCTACAGCTTCAAAGTGTTCCTGCAAACGAACTATTCAACCTAGAAGATCTAAATTTGGGCAGCCAAATGCAACCGGTCTACTTATCTTTCCTGTCGAGTAACAACAAGTTAGGGTGAAAAAATATTTGCTGAGATTCCAGGAAACTCGGAGTTCTGTGGAAGCTCTGCAAACACTTTAAAATGAAAGCATATTTTCCTTGCCTCTGCTTAGGGCTACTTCAACAGGAAACAAAGCGTACAGATGGCACTGAGAACTAGTTGAGGGAGTTTCAGATTCAAGCAGCTAGTACAAACCGCGTTTGAGTTAGAGTTCCAAATGCATGTATCCCTATAGGGGACAATGAAGTGAAACCTACAACTTCAAAGTGTTCCTGCAAACGAATTATTCAACCTAGAAGATCTAAATTTGGGCAGCCAAATGCAACCGGTCTTCTTATATTTCCTGTCGAGTAACAACAAGTTAGGGTGAAAAAATATTTGCTTAGATTCCAGGAAACTCAAAGTTCTGTGGATTCACTGGAAATGCTTTGAAATGAAAGTTTCTTTCCCTATCCTGTGCTTAGGGTTACTTCAACAGAAAACAAAGCATAGAGATCGCACTGAGAACTAGTTGAGTGAATTTCAGTTTCAAGCAGCTAGTACAAACCGCGTTTGAGTTAGATTTCCAAATGTATGTAACCCTATAGGGGAAAATGAAGTGAAACCTACAGCTTCAAAGTGTTCCTGCAAACGAACTATTCAACCTAGAAGATCTAAATTTGGGCAGCCAAATGCAACCGGTCTACTTATCTTTCCTGTCGAGTAACAACAAGTTAGGGTGAAAAAATATTTGCTGAGATTCCAGGAAACTCGGAGTTCTGTGGAAGCTCTGCAAACACTTTAAAATGAAAGCATATTTTCCTTGCCTCTGCTTAGGGCTACTTCAACAGGAAACAAAGCATAGAGATCGCACTGAGAACTAGTTGAGTGAGTTTCAGTTTCAAGCAGCTAGTACAAACTGCGATTGAGTTACAGTTCCAAATGCATGTATCCCTATAGGGGAAAATGAATTGAAACCTACAGCTTCAACGTGTTCCTGCAAACGAACTATTCAACCTAGAAGATCTAAATTTGGGCAGCCAAATGCAACCGGTCTACTTATCTTTCCTGTCGAGTAACAACAAGTTAGGGTGAAAAAATATTTGCTGAGATTCCAGGAAACTCGGAGTTCTGTGGAAGCTCTGCAAACACTTTAAAATGAAAGCATATTTTCCTTGCCTCTGCTTAGGGCTACTTCAACAGGAAACAAAGCATAGAGATCGCACTGAGAACTAGTTGAGTGAGTTTCAGTTTCAAGCAGCTAGTACAAAAAGCATTTGAGTTAGAGTTCCAAATGCATGTATCCCTATAGGGGAAAATGAAGTGAAACCTACAACTTCAACGTGTTCCTGCAAACGAACTATTCAACCTAGAAGATCTAAATTTGGGCAGCCAAATGCAACCGGTCTACTTATCTTTCCTGTCGAGTAACAACAAGTTAGGGTGAAAAAATATTTGCTGAGATTCCAGGAAACTCGGAGTTCTGTGGAAGCTCTGCAAACACTTTAAAATGAAAGCATATTTTCCTTGCCTCTGCTTAGGGCTACTTCAACAGGAAACAAAGCATAGAGATCGCACTGAGAACTAGTTGAGTGTGTTTCAGTTTCAAGCAGCTAGTACAAACCGCGTTTGAGTTAGAGTTCCAAATGCATGTATCCCTATAGGGGAAAATGAAGTGAAACCTACAACTTCAACGTGTTCCTGCAAACGAACTATTCAACCTAGAAGATCTAAATTTGGGCAGCCAAATGCAACCGGTCTACTTATCTTTCCTGTCGAGTAACAACAAGTTAGGGCGAAAAAATATTTGCTGAGATTCCAGGAAACTCGGAGTTCTGTGGAAGCTCTGCAAACACTTTAAAATGAAAGCATATTTTCCTTGCCTCTGCTTAGGGCTACTTCAACAGGAAACAAAGCATAGAGATCGCACTGAGAACTAGTTGAGTGAGTTTCAGTTTCAAGCAGCTAGTACAAACCGCGTTTGAGTTACAGTTCCAAATGCATGTATCCCTATAGGGGACAATGAAGTGAAACCTACAACTTCAAAGTGTTGCTGCAAACGAACTATTCAACCTGGAAGTTTTAAATTTGGGCAGCCAAATGCAACCGGTCTACTTATCTTTCCTGTCGAGTAACAACAAGTTAGGGTGAAAAAATATTTGCTGAGATTCCAGGAAACTCGGAGTTCTGTGGAAGCTCTGCAAACACTTTAAAATGAAAGTATATTTTCCTTGCCTCTGCTTAGGGCTACTTCAACAGGAAACAAAGCATACAGATCGCACTGAGAACTAGTTGAGGGAGTTTCAGATTCAAGCAGCTAGTACAAACCGCGTTTGAGTTAGAGTTCCAAATGCATGTATCCCTATAGGGGACAATGAAGTGAAACCTACAACTTCAAAGTGTTCCTGCAAACGAAATATTCAACCTAGACGATCTAAATTTGGGCAGCCAAATGCAACCGGTCTTCTTATCTTTCCTGTCGAGTATCAAAAAGTTAGGGTGAAAAAATATTTGCTGAGATTCCAGGAAACTCAAAGTTCTGTGGAATCACTGTAAATGCTTTGAAATGAATGTTTCTTTCCCTAGCCTGGGCTTAGGGTTACTTCAACAGAAAACAAAGCATAGAGATCGCACTGAGAACTAGTTGAGTGAGTTTCAGTTTCAAGCAGCTAGTACAAACCGCGTTTGAGTTAGAGTTCCAACTGTATGTAACCCTATAGGGGAAAATGAAGTGAAACCTACAGCTTCAAAGTGTTCCTGCAAACGAACTATTCAACCTAGAAGATGTAAATTTGGGCAGCCAAATGCAACCGGTCTTCTTATCTTTCCTGTCGAGTATCAACAAGTTAGGGTGAAAAAATATTTGCTGAGATTCCAGGAAACTCAAAGTTCTGTGGAATCACTGGAAATGCTTTGAAATGAAAGTTTCTTTCCCTAGCCTGGGCTTAGGGTTACTTCAACAGGAAACAAAGCATAGAGATCGTACTGAGAACTAGTTGAGTGAGTTTCAGTTTCAAGCAGCTAGTACAAACCGCGTTTGAGTTAGAGTTCCAAATGTATGTAACCCTAGAGGGGAAAATGAAGTGAAACCTACAGCTTCAAAGTGTTCCTGCAAACGAACTATTCAACCTAGAAGATCTAAATTTGGGCAGCCAAATGCAACCGGTCTACTTATCTTTCCTGTCGAGTAACAACAAGTTAGGGTGAAAAAATATTTGCTGAGATTCCAGGAAACTCGGAGTTCTGTGGAAGCTCTGCAAACACTTTAAAATGAAAGCATATTTTCCTTGCCTCTGCTTAGGGCTACTTCAACAGGAAACAAAGCATAGAGATCGCACTGAGAACTAGTTGAGTGAGTTTCAGTTTCAAGCAGCTAGTACAAACCGTGTTTGAGTTAGAGTTCCAAATGCATGTATCCCTATAGGGGAAAATGAAGTGAAACCTACAACTTCAAAGTGTTCCTGCAAACGAACTATTCAACCAAGAAGATCTAACTTTGGGCAGCCAAATGCAACTGGTCTACTTATCTTTCCTGATGAGTAACAACAAGATAAGGGGAAAAAATATTTGCTGAGATTCCAGGAAACTCGGAGTTCTGTGGAAGCTCTGCAAACAATTTAAAATGAAAGCATATTTTCCTTGCCTCTGCTTAGGGCTACTTCAACAGGAAACAAAGCATAGAGATCGCATTGAGAACTAGTTGAGTGAGTTTCAGTTTCAAGCAGCTAATACAAACCGCGTTTGAGTTACAGTTCCAAATGCATGTATCCCTATAGGGGACAATGAAGTGAAACCTACAACTTCAAAGTGTTCCTGCAAACGAAATATTCAACCTAGAGGATCTAAATTTGGGCAGCCAAATGCAACCGGTCTTCTTATCTTTCCTGTCGAGTATCAACAAGTTAGGGTGAAAAAATATTTGCTGAGATTCCAGGAAACTCGGAGTTCTGTGGAATCACTGTAAATGCTTTGAAATGAATGTTTCTTTCCCTAGCCTGGGCTTAGGGTTAATTCAACAGAAAACAAAGCATAGAGATCGCACTGAGAACTAGTTGAGTGAGTTTCAGTTTCAAGCAGCTAGTACAAACCGCGTTTGAGTTAGAGTTCCAAATGTATGTAACCCTATAGGGGAAAATGAAGTGAAACCTACAGCTTCAAAGTGTTCCTGCAAACGAACTATTCAACCTAGAAGATCTAAATTTGGGCAGCCAAATGCAACCGGTCTACTTATCTTTCCTGTCGAGTAACAACAAGTTAGGGTGAAAAAATATTTGCTGAGATTCCAGGAAACTCGGAGTTCTGTGGAAGCTCTGCAAACACTTTAAAATGAAAGCATGTTTTCCTTGCCTCTGCTTAGGGCTACTTCAACAGGAAACAAAGCATAGAGATCGCACTGAGAACTAGTTGAGTGAGTTTCAGTTTCAAGCAGCTAGTACAAACCGCGTTTGAGTTAGAGTTCCAAATGCATGTATCCCTATAGGGGAAAATGAAGTGAAACCTACAACTTCAACGTGTTCCTGCAAACGAACTATTCAACCTAGAAGATCTAAATTTGGGCAGCCAAATGCAACCGGTCTACTTATCTTTCCTGTCGAGTAACAACAAGTTAGGGTGAAAAAATATTTGCTGAGATTCCAGGAAACTCGGAGTTCTGTGGAAGCTCTGCAAACACTTTAAAATGAAAGCATATTTTCCTTGCCTCTGCTTAGGGTTACTTCAACAGGAAACAAAGCATAGAGATTGCACTGAGAACTAGTTGAGTGAGTTTCAGTTTCAAGCAGCTAGTACAAACCGCGTTTGAGTTAGAGTTCCAAATGCATGTATCCCTATAGGGGAAAAGGAATAGAAACCTACAGCTTCAAAGTGTTCCTGCAAACGAACTGTTCAACCTAGAAGATCTAAATTTGTTCAGCCAAATGCAACCGGTCTTCTTATATTTCCTGTCGAGTGACAACAAGTTAGGGTGAAAAAATATTTGCTGAGATTCCAGGAAACTCGGAGTTCTGTGGAAGCTCTGCAAACACTTTAAAATGAAAGCATATTTTCCTTGCCTCTGCTTAGGGCTACTTCAACAGGAAACAAAGCATAGAGATCCCACTGAGAACTAGTTGAGTGAGTTTCAGTTTCAAGCAGCTAGTACAAACCGCGTTTGAGTTACAGTTCCAAATGCATGTATCCCTATAGGGGAAAATGAAGTGAAACCTACAGCTTCAAAGTGTTCCTGCAAACGAACTATTCAGCCTAGAAGATCTAAATTTGGGCAGCCAAATGCAAATGGTCTACTTATCTTTCCTGTGGAGTAACAACAAGTTAGGGTGAAAAAATATTTGCTGAGATTCCAGGAAACTCGGAGTTCTGTGGAAGCTCTGCAAACACTTTAAAATGAAAGTATATTTTCCTTGCCTCAGCTTAGGGCTACTTCAACAGGAAACAAAGCATACAGATCACACTGAGAACTAGTTGAGGGAGTTACAGATTCAAGCATCTAGTACAAACCGCGTTTGAGTTAGAGTTCCAAATGTATGTAACCCTAGAGGGGAAAATGAAGTGAAACCTACAGCTTCAAAGTGTTCCTGCAAACGAACGATTCAACCTAGAAGATCTAAATTTGGGCAGCCAAATGCAACCGGTCTACTTTTCTTACCTGTCGAGTAACAACAAGTTAGGGTGAAAAAATATTTGCTGAGATTCCAGGAAACTCGGAGTTCTGTGGAAGCTCTGCAAACACTTTAAAATGAAAGCATATTTTCCTTGCCTCTGCTTAGGGCTACTTCAACAGGAAACAAAGCATTGAGATCGCACTGAGAACTAGTTGAGTGAGTTTCAGTTTCAAGGAGCTAGTACAAACCGCGTTTGAGTTAGAGTTCCAAATGCATGTATCCCTATAGGGGACAATGAAGTGAAACCTACAACTTCAAAGTGTTCCTGAAAACGAACTATTCAACCTAGAAGATCTAAATTTGGGCAGCCAAATGCAACCAGTCTTCTTATCTTTCCTGTCGAGTAACAACAAGTTAGGGTGAAAAAATATTTGCTGAGATTCCAGGAACCTCAAAGTTCTGTGGATTCACTGGAAATGCTTTGAAATGAAAGTTTCTTTCCCTAGCCTGGGCTTAGGGTTACTTCAACAGAAAACAAAGCATAGAGATCGCACTGAGAACTAGTTGAGTGAGTTTCAGTTTCAAGCAGCTAGTACAAACCGCGTTTGAGTTAGAGTTCCAAATGCATGTATCCCTATAGGGGAAAATGAAGTGAAACCTACAGCTTCAAAGTGTTCCTGCAAATGAACTATTCAACCTAGAAGATCTAAATTTGGGCAGCCAAATGCAACCGGTCTACTTATCTTTCCTGTCGAGTAACAACAAGTTAGGGTGAAAAAATATTTGCTGAGATTCCAGGAAACTCGGAGTTCTGTGGAAGCTCTGCAAACACTTTAAAATGAAAGTATATTTTCCTTGCCTCAGCTTAGGGCTACTTCAACAGGAAACAAAGCATACAGATCGCACTGAGAACTAGTTGAGGGAGTTACAGATTCAAGCAGCTAGTACAAACCGCGTTTGAGTTAGAGTTCCAAATGTATGTAACCCTAGAGGGGAAAATGAAGTGAAACCTACAGCTTCAAAGTGTTCCTGCAAACGAACTATTCAACCTAGAAGATCTAAATTTGGGCAGCCAAATGCAACCGGTCTACTTTTCTTACCTGTCGAGTAACAACAAGTTAGGGTGAAAAAATATTTGCTGAGATTCCAGGAAACTCGGAGTTCTGTGGAAGCTCTGCAAACACTTTAAAATGAAAGCATATTTTCCTTGCCTCTGCTTAGGGCTACTTCAACAGGAAACAAAGCATAGAGATCGCACTGAGGACTAGTTGAGTGAGTTTCAGTTTCAAGCAGCTAGTACAAACCGCCTTTGAGTTAGAGTTCCAAATGCATGTATCCCTATAGGGGACAATGAAGTGAAACCTACAACTTCAAAGTGTTCCTGCAAACGAACTATTCAACCTAGAAGATCTAAATTTGGGCAGCCAAATGCAACCAGTCTTCTTATCATTCCTGTCGAGTAACAACAAGTTAGGGTGAAAAAATATTTGCTGAGATTCCAGGAACCTCAAAGTTCTTTGGATTCACTGGAAATGCTTTGAAATGAAAGTTTCTTTCCCTAGCCTGGGCTTAGGGTTACTTCAACAGAAAACAAAGCATAGAGATCGCACTGAGAACTAGTTGAGTGAGTTTCAGTTTCAAGCAGCTAGTACAAACCGCGTTTGAGTTAGAGTTCCAAATGCATGTATCCCTATAGGGGAAAATGAAGTGAAACCTACAACTTCAAAGTGTTCCTGCAAACGAACTATTCAACCAAGAAGATCTAAATTTGGGCAGCCAAATGCAACCGGTCTACTTATCTTTCCTGTCGAGTAACAACAAGATAGGGGGAAAAAATATTTGCTGAGATTCCAGGAAACTCGGAGTTCTGTGGAAGCTCTGCAAACACTTTAAAATGAAAGCATATTTTCCTTGCCTCTGCTTAGGGCTACTTCAACAGGAAACAAAGCATAGAGATCGCACTGAGAACTAGTTGAGTGAGTTTCAGTTTCAAGCAGCTAGTACAAACCGCGTTTGAGTTAGAGTTCCAAATGCATGTATCCCTATAGGGGACAATGAAGTGAAACCTACAACTTCAAAGTGTTCCTGCAAACGAACTATTCAACCTAGAAGATCTAAATTTGGGCAGCCAAATGCAACCGGTCTTCTTATCTTTCCTGTCGAGTAACAACAAGTTAGGGTGAAAAAATATTTGCTGAGATTCCAGGAACCTCAAAGTTCTGTGGATTCACTGGAAATGCTTTGAAATGAAAGTTTCTTTCCCTAGCCTGGGCTTAGGGTTACTTCAACAGAAAACAAAGCATAGAGATCGCACTGAGAACTAGTTGAGTGAGTTTCAGTTTCAAGCAGCTAGTACAAACCGCGTTTGAGTTAGAGTTCCAAATGCATGTATCCCTATAGGGGAAAATGAAGTGAAACCTACAGCTTCAAAGTGTTCCTGCAAATGAACTATTCAACCTAGAAGATCTAAATTTGGGCAGCCAAATGCAACCGGTCTACTTATCTTTCCTGTCGAGTAACAACAATTTAGGGTGAAAAAATATTTGCTGAGATTCCAGGAAACTCGGAGTTCTGTGGAAGCTCTGCAAACACTTTAAAATGAAAGCATATTTTCCTTGCCTCTGCTTAGGGCTACTTCAACAGGAAACAAAGCATAGAGATCGCCCTGAGAACTAGTTGAGTGAGTTTCAGTTTCAAGCAGCTAGTACAAACCGAGTTTGAGTTAGAGTTCCAAATGCATGTATCCCTATAGGGGACAATGAAGTGAAACCTACAACTTCAAAGTGTTCCTGCAAACGAACTATTCAACCTGGAAGTTTTAAATTTCGCCAGCCAAATGCAACCGGTCTTCTTATCTTTCCTGTCGAGTATCAACAATTTAGGGTGAAAAAATATTTGCTGAGATTCCAGGAAACTCAAAGTTCTGTGGAATCACTGGAAATCCTTTGAAATGAAAGATTCTTTCCCTAGCCTGGGCTTAGGGTTACTTCAACAGAAAACAAAGCATAGAGATCGCACTGAGAACTAGTTGCGTGAGTTTCACTTTCAAGCAGCTAGTACAAACCGCGTTTGAGTTAGAGTTCCAAATGCATGTATCCCTATAGGGGAAAATGAAGTGAAACCTACAACTTCACAGTGTTCCTGCAAACGAACTATTCAACCTAGAATATCTAAATTTGGGCAGCCAAATGCAACCGGTCTACTGATCTTTCCTGTCGAGTAACAACAAGTTAGGGTGAAAAAATATTTGCTGAGATTCCAGGAAACTCAATGTTCTGTGGATTCACTGGAAATGCTTTGAAATGAAAGTTTCTTTCCCTAGCCTGGGCTTATGGTTACTTCAACAGAAAACACAGCATAGAGATCGCACTGAGAACTAGTTGAGTGAATTTCAGTTTCAAGCAGCTAGTACAAACCGCGTTTGAGTTAGAGTTCCAAATGTATGTAACCCTATAGGGGAAAATGAAGTGAAACCTACAGCTTCAAAGTGTTCCTGCAAACGAACTATTCAACCTAGAAGATCTAAATTTGGGCAGCCAAATGCAACCGGTCTACTTATCTTTCCTGTCGAGTAACAACAAGTTAGGGTGAAAAAATATTTGCTGAGATTCCAGGAAACTCGGAGTTCTGTGGAAGCTCTGCAAACACTTTAAAATGAAAGCATATTTTCCTTGCCTCTGCTTAGGGCTACTTCAACAGGAAACAAAGCGTACAGATGGCACTGAGAACTAGTTGAGGGAGTTTCAGATTCAAGCAGCTAGTACAAACCGCGTTTGAGTTAGAGTTCCAAATGCATGTATCCCTATAGGGGACAATGAAGTGAAACCTACAACTTCAAAGTGTTCCTGCAAACGAATTATTCAACCTAGAAGATCTAAATTTGGGCAGCCAAATGCAACCGGTCTTCTTATATTTCCTGTCGAGTAACAACAAGTTAGGGTGAAAAAATATTTGCTTAGATTCCAGGAAACTCAAAGTTCTGTGGATTCACTGGAAATGCTTTGAAATGAAAGTTTCTTTCCCTATCCTGTGCTTAGGGTTACTTCAACAGAAAACAAAGCATAGAGATCGCACTGAGAACTAGTTGAGTGAATTTCAGTTTCAAGCAGCTAGTACAAACCGCGTTTGAGTTAGATTTCCAAATGTATGTAACCCTATAGGGGAAAATGAAGTGAAACCTACAGCTTCAAAGTGTTCCTGCAAACGAACTATTCAACCTAGAAGATCTAAATTTGGGCAGCCAAATGCAACCGGTCTACTTATCTTTCCTGTCGAGTAACAACAAGTTAGGGTGAAAAAATATTTGCTGAGATTCCAGGAAACTCGGAGTTCTGTGGAAGCTCTGCAAACACTTTAAAATGAAAGCATATTTTCCTTGCCTCTGCTTAGGGCTACTTCAACAGGAAACAAAGCATAGAGATCGCACTGAGAACTAGTTGAGTGAGTTTCAGTTTCAAGCAGCTAGTACAAACTGCGATTGAGTTACAGTTCCAAATGCATGTATCCCTATAGGGGAAAATGAATTGAAACCTACAGCTTCAACGTGTTCCTGCAAACGAACTATTCAACCTAGAAGATCTAAATTTGGGCAGCCAAATGCAACCGGTCTACTTATCTTTCCTGTCGAGTAACAACAAGTTAGGGTGAAAAAATATTTGCTGAGATTCCAGGAAACTCGGAGTTCTGTGGAAGCTCTGCAAACACTTTAAAATGAAAGCATATTTTCCTTGCCTCTGCTTAGGGCTACTTCAACAGGAAACAAAGCATAGAGATCGCACTGAGAACTAGTTGAGTGAGTTTCAGTTTCAAGCAGCTAGTACAAAAAGCATTTGAGTTAGAGTTCCAAATGCATGTATCCCTATAGGGGAAAATGAAGTGAAACCTACAACTTCAACGTGTTCCTGCAAACGAACTATTCAACCTAGAAGATCTAAATTTGGGCAGCCAAATGCAACCGGTCTACTTATCTTTCCTGTCGAGTAACAACAAGTTAGGGTGAAAAAATATTTGCTGAGATTCCAGGAAACTCGGAGTTCTGTGGAAGCTCTGCAAACACTTTAAAATGAAAGCATATTTTCCTTGCCTCTGCTTAGGGCTACTTCAACAGGAAACAAAGCATAGAGATCGCACTGAGAACTAGTTGAGTGTGTTTCAGTTTCAAGCAGCTAGTACAAACCGCGTTTGAGTTAGAGTTCCAAATGCATGTATCCCTATAGGGGAAAATGAAGTGAAACCTACAACTTCAACGTGTTCCTGCAAACGAACTATTCAACCTAGAAGATCTAAATTTGGGCAGCCAAATGCAACCGGTCTACTTATCTTTCCTGTCGAGTAACAACAAGTTAGGGCGAAAAAATATTTGCTGAGATTCCAGGAAACTCGGAGTTCTGTGGAAGCTCTGCAAACACTTTAAAATGAAAGCATATTTTCCTTGCCTCTGCTTAGGGCTACTTCAACAGGAAACAAAGCATAGAGATCGCACTGAGAACTAGTTGAGTGAGTTTCAGTTTCAAGCAGCTAGTACAAACCGCGTTTGAGTTACAGTTCCAAATGCATGTATCCCTATAGGGGACAATGAAGTGAAACCTACAACTTCAAAGTGTTGCTGCAAACGAACTATTCAACCTGGAAGTTTTAAATTTGGGCAGCCAAATGCAACCGGTCTTCTTATCTTTCCTGTCGATTATCAAAAAGTTAGGGTGAAAAAATATTTGCTGAGATTCCAGGAAACTCAAAGTTCTGTGGAATCACTGGAAATCCTTTGAAATGAAAGTTTCTTTCCCTAGCCTGGGCTTAGGGTTACTTCAACAGAAAACAAAGCATAGAGATCGCACTGAGAACTAGTTGCGTGAGTTTCAGTTTCCAGCAGCTAGTACAAACCGCGTTTGAGTTAGAGTTCCAAATGCATGTATCCCTATCAGGGAAAATGAAGTGAAACCTACAACTTCACAGTGTTCCTGCAAACGAACTATTCAACCTAGAAGATCTAAATTTGGGCAGCCAAATGCAACCGGTCTTCTTATCTTTCCTGTCGAGTAACAACAAGTTAGGGTGAAAAAATATTTGCTGAGATTCCAGGAAACTCGGAGTTCTGTGGAAGCTCTGCAAACACTTTAAAATGAAAGCATATTTTCCTTGCCTCTGCTTAGGGCTACTTCAACAGGAAACAAAGCATAGAGATCACACTGAGAACTAGTTGAGTGAGTTTCAGTTTCAAGCAGCTAGTACAAACCGCGTTTGAGTTAGAGTTCCAAATGCATGTATCCCTATAGGGGAAAATGAAGTGAAACCTACAACTTCAACGTGTTCCTGCAAACGAACTATTCAACCTAGAAGATCTAAATTTGGGCAGCCAAATGCAACCGGTCTACTTATCTTTCCTGTCGAGTAACAACAACTTAGGGTGAAAAAATATTTGCAGAGATTCCAGGAAACTCGGAGTTCTGTGGAAGCTCTGCAAACACTTTAAAATGAAAGCATATTTTCTTTGCCTCTGCTTAGGGCTACTTCAACAGAAAACAAAGCATAGAGATCGCACTGAGAACTAGTTGAGTGTGTTTCAGATTCAAGCAGCTAGTACAAACTGCGTTTGAGTTAGAGTTCCAAATGCATGTATCCCTATAGGGGAAAATGAAGTGAATCCTACAACTTCAACGTGTTCCTGCAAACGAACTATTCAACCTAGAAGATCTAAATTTGGGCAGCCAAATGCAACCGGTCTACTTATCTTTCCTGTCGAGTAACAACAAGTTAGGGCGAAAAAATATTTGCTGAGATTCCAGGAAACTCGGAGTTCTGTGGAAGCTCTGCAAACACTTTAAAATGAAAGCATATTTTCCTTGCCTCTGCTTAGGGCTACTTCAACAGGAAACAAAGCATAGAGATCGCACTGAGAACTAGTTGAGTGAGTTTCAGTTTCAAGCAGCTAGTACAAATCGCGTTTGAGTTACAGTTCCAAATGCATGTATCCCTATAGGGGACAATGAAGTGAAACCTACAACTTCAAAGTGTTCCTGCAAACGAACAATTCAACCTGGAAGTTTTAAATTTGGGCAGCCAAATGCAACCGGTCTTCTTATCTTTCCTGTCGATTATCAAAAAGTTAGGGTGAAAAAATATTTGCTGAGATTCCAGGAAACTCAAATTTCTGTGGAATCACTGGAAATCCTTTGAAATGAAAGTTTCTTTCCCTAGCCTGGGCTTAGGGTTACTTCAATAGAAAACAAAGCATAGAGATCGCACTGAGAACTAGTTGCGTGAGTTTCAGTTTCAAGCAGCTAGTACAAACCGCGTTTGAGTTAGAGTTCCAAATGCATGTATCCCTATAAGGGAAAATGAAGTGAAACCTACAACTTCACAGTGTTCCTGCAAACGAACTATTCAACCTAGAAGATCTAAATTTGGGCAGCCAAATGCAACGGGTCTACTGATCTTTCCTGTCGAGTAACAACAAGTTAGGTTGAAAAAATATTTGCTTAGATTCCAGGAAACTCAAAGTTCTGTGGATTCACTGGAAATACTTTGAAATGAATGTTTCTTTCCCTAGCCTGGGCTTATGGTTACTTCAACAGAAAACAAAGCATAGAGATCGCACTGAGAACTAGTTGAGTGAATTTCAGTTTCAAGCAGCTAGTACAAACTGCGTTTGAGTTAGAGTTCCAAATGTATGTAACCCTATAGGGGAAAATGAAGTGAAACCTACAACTTCACAGTGTTCCTGCAAACGAACTATTCAACCTAGAAGATCTAAATTTGGGCAGGCAAATGCAACCGGTCTTCTTATCTTTCCTGTGGAGTATCAACAAGTTAGGGTGAAAAAATATTTGCTGAGATTCCAGGAAACTCAAAGTTCTGTGGAATCACTGGAAATGCTTTGAAATGAATGTTTCTTTCCCTAGCCTGGGATTAGGGTTACTTCAACAGAAAACAAAGCATAGAGATCGCACTGAGAACTAGTTGAGTGAGTTTCAGTTTCAAGCAGCTAGTACAAACCGCGTTTGAGTTAGAGTTCCAAATGCATGTATCCCTATAGGGGAAAATGAAGTGAAACCTACAACTTCAACGTGTTCCTGCAAACGAACTATTCAACCTAGAAGATCTAAATTTGGGCAGCCAAATGCAACCGGTCTACTTATCTTTCCTGTCGAGTAACAACAAGTTAGGGTGAAAAAATATTTGCTGAGATTCCAGGAAACTCGGAGTTCTGTGGAAGCTCTGCAAACACTTTAAAATGTAAGCATATTTTCCTTGCCTCTGCTTAGGGCTACTTCAACAGGAAACAAAGCATAGAGATCGCACTGAGAACTAGTTGAGTGTGTTTCAGTTTCAAGCAGCTAGTACAAACTGCGTTTGAGTTAGAGTTCCAAATGCATGTATCCCTATAGGGGACAATGAAGTGAAACCTACAAATTCAAAGTGTTCCTGCAAACGAACTATTCAACCTAGAAGATCTAAATTTGGGCAGCCAAATGCAACCGGTCTACTTATCTTTCCTGTCGAGTAACAACAACTTAGGGTGAAAAAATATTTGCTGAGATACCAGGAAACTCGGAGTTCTGTGGAAGCTCTGCAAACACTTTAAAATGAAAGCATATTTTCCTTGCCTCTGCTTAGGGCTACTTCAACAGGAAACAAAGCATAGAGATCGCACTGAGAACTAGTTGAGTGAGTTTCAGTTTCAAGCAGCTAGTACAAACCGCGTTTGAGTTAGAGTTCCAAATGCATGTATCCCTATAGGGGAAAATGAAGTGAAACCTACAACTTCAAAGTGTTCCTGGAAACGAACTATTCAACCAAGAACATCTAAATTTGGGCAGCCAAATGCAACCGGTCTACTTATCTTTCCTGTCGAGTAACAACAAGATAGGGGGAAAAATATTTGCTGAGATTCCAGGAAACTCGGAGTTCTGTGGAAGCTCTGTAAACAATTTAAAATGAAAGCATATTTTCCTTGCCTCTGCTTAGGGCTACTTCAACAGGAAACAAAGCATAGAGATCGCAATGAGAACTAGTTGAGTGAGTTTCAGTTTCAAGCAGCTAATACAAACCGCGTTTGAGTTACAGTTCCAAATGCATGTATCCCTATAGGGGACAATGAAGTGAAACCTACAACTTCAAAGTGTTCCTGCAAACGAAATATTCAACCTAGAAGATCTAAATATGGGCAGCCAAATGCAACCGGTCTACTTATCTTTCCTGTCGAGTAACAACAACTTAGGGTGAAAAAATATTTGCTGAGATTCCAGGAAACTCGGAGTTCTGTGGAAGCTCTGCAAACACTTTAAAATGAAAGTATATTTTCCTTGCCTCTGCTTAGGGCTACTTCAACAGGAAACAAAGCATAGAGATCGCACTGAGAACTAGTTGAGTGAGTTTCATTTTCAAGCAGCTAGTACAAACCGCGTTTGAGTTAGAGTTCCATATGCATGTATCCCTATAGGGGAAAATGCAGTGAAACCTACAACTTCAACGTGTTCCTGCAAACGAACTATTCAACCTAGAAGATCTAAATTTGGGCAGCCAAATGCAACCGGTCTACTTATCTTTCCTGTCGAGTAACAACAAGTTAGGGCGAAAAAATATTTGCTGAGATTCCAGGAAACTCGGAGTTCTGTGGAAGCTCTGCAAACACTTTAAAATGAAAGTATATTTTCCTTGCCTCTGCTTAGGGCTACTTCAACAGGAAACAAAGCATAGAGATCGCACTGAGAACTAGTTGAGTGAGTTTCAGTTTCAAGCAGCTAGTACAAACCGCGTTTGAGTTAGAGTTCCAAATGCATGTATCCCTATAGGGGAAAAGGAAGTGAAACCTACAACTTCAAAGTGTTCCTGCAAACGAACTATTCAACCTAGAAGATCTAAATTTGGGCAGCCAAATGCAACCGGTATTCTTATCTTTCCTGTCGAGTAACAACAAGTTAGGATGAAAAGATATTTGCTGAGATTCCAGGAAACTCAAAGTTCTGTGGAATGACTGGAAATGTTTTGAAATGAAAGTTTCTTTCCCTAGCCTGGGCTTAGGGTTACTTCAACAGAAAACAAAGCATAGAGATCGCACTGAGAACTAGTTGAGTGAGTTTCAGTTTCAAGCAGCTAGTACAAACCGCGTTTTAGTTAGAGTTCCAAATGTATGTAACCCTATAGGGGAAAATGAAGTGAAACCTACAGCTTCAAAGTGTTCCTGCAAACGAACTATTCAACCTAGAAGATCTAAATTGGGGCAGCCAAATGCAACCGGTCTACTTATCTTTCCTGTCGAGTAACAACAAGTTAGGGGGAAAAAATATTTGCTGAGATTCCAGGAAACTCGGAGTTCTGTGGAAGCTCTGCAAACAATTTAAAATGAAAGCATATTTTCCTTGCCTCTGCTTAGGGCTACTTCAACAGGAAACAAAGCATAGAGATCGCATTGAGAACTAGTTGAGTGAGTTTCAGTTTCAAGCAGCTAATACAAACCGCGTTTGAGTTACAGTTCCAAATGCATGTATCCCTATAGGGGACAATGAAGTGAAACCTACAACTTCAAAGTGTTCCTGCAAACGAAATATTCAACCTAGAAGATCTAAATATGGGCAGCCAAATGCAACCGGTCTACTTATCTTTCCTGTCGAGTAACAACAACTTAGGGTGAAAAAATATTTGCTGAGATTCCAGGAAACTCGGAGTTCTGTGGAAGCTCTGCAAACACTTTAAAATGAAAGTATATTTTCCTTGCCTCTGCTTAGGGCTACTTCAACAGGAAACAAAGCATAGAGATCGCACTGAGAACTAGTTGAGTGAGTTTCATTTTCAAGCAGCTAGTACAAACCGCGTTTGAGTTAGAGTTCCAAATGCATGTATCCCTATAGGGGAAAATGCAGTGAAACCTACAACTTCAACGTGTTCCTGCAAACGAACTATTCAACCTAGAAGATCTAAATTTGGGCAGCCAAATGCAACCGGTCTAATTATCTTTCCTGTCGAGTAACAACAAGTTAGGGCGAAAAAATATTTGCTGAGATTCCAGGAAACTCGGAGTTCTGTGGAAGCTCTGCAAACACTTTAAAATGAAAGTATATTTTCCTTGCCTCTGCTTAGGGCTACTTCAACAGGAAACAAAGCATAGAGATCGCACTGAGAACTAGTTGAGTGAGTTTCAGTTTCAAGCAGCTAGTACAAACCGCGTTTGAGTTAGAGTTCCAAATGAATGTATCCCTATAGGGGAAAATGAAGTGAAACCTACAGCTTCAAAGTGTTCCTGCAAACGAACAATTCAACCTTGAAGATCTAAATTTGGGCAGCCAAATGCAACCGGTCTACTTATCTTTCCTGTCGAGTAAAAACAAGTTAGGGGGAAAAAATATTTGCTGAGATTCCAGGAAACTCGGAGTTCTGTGGAAGCTCTGCAAACAATTTAAAATGAAAGCACATTTTCCTTGCCTCTGCTAAGGGCTACTTCAACAGGAAACAAAGCATAGAGATCACACTGAGAACTAGTTGAGTGAGTTTCAGTTTCAAGCAGCTAGTACAAACTGCGTTTGAGTTACAGTTCCAAATGCATGTATCCCTATAGGGGACAATGAAGTGAAACCTACAAATTCAAAGTGTTCCTGCAAACGAACTATTCAACCTAGAATATCTAAATTTCGGCAGCCAAATGCAACCGGTCTACTTATCTTTCCTGTCGAGTAACAACAAGTTAGGGCGAAAAAATATTTGCTGAGATTCCAGGAAACTCGGAGTTCTGTGGAAGCTCTGCAAACACTTTAAAATGAAAGCATATTTTCCTTGCCTCTGCTTAGGGCTACTTCAACAGGAAACAAAGCATAGAGATCGCACTGAGAACTAGTTGAGTGAGTTTCAGTTTCAAGCAGCTAGTACAAACCGCGTTTGAGTTACAGTTCCAAATGCATGTATCCCTATAGGGGACAATGAAGTGAAACCTACAACTTCAAAGTGTTCCTGCAAACGAACTATTCAACCTGGAAGTTTTAAATTTGGGCAGCCAAATGCAACCGGTCTTCTTATCTTTCCTGTGGAGTATCAACAAGTTAGGGTGAAAAAATATTTGCTGAGATTCCAGGAAACACAAAGTTCTGTGGAATCACTGGAAATCCTTTGAAATGAAAGTTTCTTTCCCTAGCCTGGGCTTAGGGTTACTTCAACAGAAAACAAAGCATAGAGATCGCACTGAGAACTAGTTGCGTGAGTTTCAGTTTCATGCAGCTAGTACAAACCGCGTTTGAGTTAGAGTTCCAAATGCATGTATCCCTATAGGGGAAAATGAAGTGAAACCTACAACTTCACAGTGTTCCTGCAAACGAACTATTCAACCTAGAAGATCGAAATTTCGGCAGCCAAATGCAACCGGTCTACTGATCTTTCCTGTCGAGTAACAACAAGTTAGGGTGAAAAAATATTTGCTGAGATTCCAGGAAACTCAAAGTTCTGTGGATTCACTGGAAATGCTTTGAAATGAAAGTTTCTTTCCCTAGCCTGGGCTTATGGTTACTTCAACAGAAAACAAAGCATAGAGATCGCACTGAGAACTAGTTGAGTGAATTTCAGTTTCAAGCAGCTAGTACAAACCGCGTTTGAGTTACAGTTCCAAATGCATGTATCCCTATAGGGGAAAATGAAGTGAAACCTACAGCTTCAAAGTGTTCCTGCAAACGAACTATTCAACCTAGAAGATCTAAATTTGGGCAGCCAAAGGCAACCGGTCTACTTATCTTTCCTGTCGAGTAACAACAAGTTAGGGTGAAAGAATATTTGCTGAGATTCCAGGAAACTCGGAGTTCTGTGGAAGCTCTGCAAACACTTTAAAATGAAAGTATATTTTCCTTGCCTCTGCTTAGGGCTACTTCAACAGGAAACAAAGCATACAGATCGCACTGAGAACTAGTTGAGGGAGTTTCAGATTCAAGCAGCTAGTACAAACCGCGTTTGAGTTAGAGTTCCAAATGCATGTATCCCTATAGGGGACAATGAAGTGAAACCTACAACTTCAAAGTGTTCCTGCAAACGAACTATTCAACCTAGAAGATCTAAATTTGGGCAGCCAAATGCAACCGGTATTCTTATCTTTCCTGTCGAGTAACAACAAGTTAGGGTGAAAAAATATTTGCTTCGATTCCAGGAAACTCAAAGTTCTGTGGATTCACTGGAAATGCTTTGAAATTAAAGTTTCTTTCCCTAGCCTGGGCTTATGGTTACTTCAACAGAAAACAAAGCATAGAGATCACACTGAGAACTAGTTGAGTGAGTTTCAGTTTCAAGCAGCTAGTACAAACCGCGTTTGAGTTAGAGTTCCAAATGCATGTATCCCTATAGGGGAAAATGAAGTGAAACCTACAACTTCAACGTGTTCCTGCAAACGAACTATTCAACCTAGAAGATCTAAATTTGGGCAGCCAAATGCAACCGGTCTACTTATCTTTACTGTCGAGTAACAACAAGTTAGGGTGAAAAAATATTTGCTGAGATTCCAGGAAACTCGGAGTTCTGTGGAAGCTCTGCAAACACTTTAAAATGTAAGCATATTTTCCTTGCCTCTGCTTAGGGCTACTTCAACAGGAAACAAAGCATAGAGATCGCACTGAGAACTAGTTGAGTGTGTTTCAGTTTCAAGCAGCTAGTACAAACTGCGTTTGAGTTAGAGTTCCAAATGCTTGTATCCCTATAGGGGACAATGAAGTGAAACCTACAAATTCAGAGTGTTCCTGCAAACGAACTATTCAACCTAGAAGATCTAAATTTGGGCAGCCAAATGCAACCGATCTACTTATCTTTCCTGTCGAGTAACAACAACTTAGGGTGAAAAAATATTTGCTGAGATTCCAGGAAACTCGGAGTTCTGTGGAAGCTCTGCAAACACTTTAAAATGAAAGCATATTTTCCTTGCCTCTGCTTAGGGCTACTTCAACAGGAAACAAAGCATAGAGATCGCACTGAGAACTAGTTGAGTGACTTTCAGTTTCAAGCAGCTAGTACAAACCGCTTTTGAGTTAGAGTTCCAAATGCATGTATCCCTATAGGGGAAAATGAAGTGAAACCTACAACTTCAAAGTGTTCCTGCAAACGAACTATTCAACCAAGAAGATCTAAATTTGGGCAGGCAAATGCAACTGGTCTACTTATCTTTCCTGTCGAGTAACAACAAGATAGGGGGAAAAAATATTTGCTGAGATTCCAGGAAACTCGGAGTTCTGTGGAAGCTCTGCAAACAATTTAAAATGAAAGCATATTTTCCTTGCCTCTGCTTAGGGCTACTTCAACAGGAAACAAAGCATAGAGATCGCATTGAGAACTAGTTGAGTGAGTTTCAGTTTCAAGCAGCTAATACAAACCGCGTTTGAATTACAGTTCCAAATGCATGTATCCCTATAGGGGACAATGAAGTGAAACCTACAACTTCAAAGTGTTCCTGCAAACGAAATATTCAACCTAGACGATCTAAATTTGGGCAGCCAAATGCAACCGGTCTTCTAATCTTTCCTGTCGAGTATCAACAAGTTAGGGTGAAAAAATATTTGCTGAGATTCCAGGAAACTCAAAGTTCTGTGGAATCACTGTAAATGCTTTGAAATGAATGTTTCTTTCCCTAGCCTGGGCTTAGGGTTACTTCAACAGAAAACAAAGCATAGAGATCGCACTGAGAACTAGTTGAGTGAGTTTCAGTTTCAAGCAGCTAGTACAAACCGCGTTTGAGTTAGAGTTCCAAAAGTATGTAACCCTATAGGGGAAAATGAAGTGAAACCTACAGCTTCAAAGTGTTCCTGCAAACGAACTGTTCAACCTAGAAGATCTAAATTTGGGCAGCCAAATGCAACCAGTCTACTTATCTTTCCTGTCGAGTAACAACAAGTTAGGGTGAAAAAATATTTGCTGAAATTCCAGGAAACTCGGAGTTCTGTGGAAGCTCTGCAAACACTTTAAAATGAAAGTATGTTTTATTTGCCTCTGCTTAGGGCTACTTCAACAGGAAACAAAGCATAGAGATCGCACTGAGAACTAGTTGAGTGAGTTTCAGTTTCAAGCAGCTAGTACAAACCGCGTTTGAGTTAGAGTTCCAAATGCATGTATCCCTATAGGGGAAAATGAAGTGAAACCTACAACTTCAACGTGTTCCTGCAAACGAACTATTCAACCTAGAAGATCTAAATTTGGGCAGCCAAATGCAACCGGTCTACTTATCTTTCCTGTCGAGTAACAACAAGTTAGGGTGAAAAAATATTTGCTGAGATTCCAGGAAACTCGGAGTTCTGTGGAAGCTCTGCAAACACTTTAAAATGAAAGTACATTTTCCTTGCCTCTGCTTAGGGCTACTTCAACAGGAAACAAAGCATAGAGATTGCACTGAGAACTAGTTGAGTGAGTTTCAGTTTCAAGCAGCTAGAACAAACCGCGTTTGAGTTAGAGTTCCAAATGCATGTATCCCTATAGGGGAAAAGGAATAGAAACCTACAGCTTCTAAGTGTTCCTGCAAACGAACTATTCAACCTAGAAGATCTAAATTTGTTCAGCCAAATGCAACCGGTCTTCTTATCTTTCCTGTCGAGTGACAACAAGTTAGGGTGAAAAAATATTTGCTGAGATTCCAGGAAACTCAAAGTTCTGTGGAATCAGTGGAAATGCTATGAAATGAAAGTTTCTTTCCCTAGCCTGGGCTTAGGGTTACTTCAACAGAAAACAAAGCATAGAGATCGCACTGAGAACTAGTAGAGTGAGTTTCAGTTTCAAGCAGCTAGTACAAACCGCGTTTGAGTTAGAGTTCCAAATGTATGTAACCCTATAGGGGAAAATGAAGTGAAACCTACAGCTTCAAAGTGTTCCTGCAAACGAACTATTCAACCTAGAATATCTAAATTTGGGCAGCCAAATGCAACCGGTCTTCTTATCTTTCCTGTTGAGTATCAACAAGTTAGGGTGAAAAAATATTTGCTGAGATTCCAGGAAACTCAAAGTTCTGTGGAATCACTGGAAATGCTTTGAAATGAAAGTTTCTTTCCCTAGCCTGGGCTTAGGGTTACTTCAACAGGAAACAAAGCTTAGAGATCGTACTGAGAACTAGTTGAGTGAGTTTCAGTTTCAAGCAGCTAGTACAAACCGCGTTTGAGTTAGAGTTCCAAATGCATGTATCCCTATAGGGGAAAATGAAGTGAAACCTACAACTTCAAAGTGTTCCTGCAAACGAACTATTCAACCAAGAAGATCTAAATTTGGGCAGCCAAATGCAACCGGTCTACTTATCTTTCCTGTCGAGTAACAACAAGATAGGGGGAAAAAATATTTGCTGAGATTCCAGGAAACTCGGAGTTCTGTGGAAGCTCTGCAAACACTTTAAAATGAAAGCATATTTTCCTTGCCTCTGCTTAGGGCTACTTCAACAGGAAACAAAGCATAGAGATCGCACTGAGAACTAGTTGAGTGAGTTTCAGTTTCAAGCAGCTAGTACAAACCGCGTTTGAGTTACAGTTCCAAATGCATGTATCCCTATAGGGGAAAATGAAGTGAAACCTAAAACTTCAACGTGTTCCTGCAAACGAACTATTCAACCTAGAAGATCTAAATTTGGGCAGCCAAATGCAACCGGTCTACTTATCTTTCCTGTCGAGTAACAACAAGTTAGGATGAAAAAATATTTGCTGAGATTCCAGGAAACTCGGAGTTCTGTGGAAGCTCTGCAATCACTTTAAAATGAAAGCATATTTTCCTTGCCTCTGCTTAGGGCTACTTCAACAGGAAACAAAGCATAGAGATCGCACTGAGAACTAGTTGAGTGAGTTTCAGTTTCAAGCAGCTAGTACAAACCGCGTTTGAGTTAGAGTTCCAAATGCATGTATCCCTATAGGGGACAATGTAGTGAAACTTACAACTTCAAAGTGTTCCTGCAAACGAACTATTCAACCTGGAAGTTTTAAATTTGGGCAGCCAAATGCAACCGGTCTTCTTATCTTTCCTGTCGAGTATCAACAAGTTAGGGTGAAAAAATATTTGCTGAGGTTCAGGAAACTCAAAGTTCTGTGGTTTCACTGGAAATGCTTTGAAATGAAAGTTTCTTTCTCTAGCCTGGGATTAGGGTTACTTCAACAGAAAACAAAGCATAGAGATCGCACTGAGAACTAGTTGAGTGAGTTTCAGTTTCAAGCAGCTAGTACAAACCGCGTTTGAGTTACAGTTCCAAATGCATGTATCCCTATAGGGGACAATGAAGTGAAACCTACAACTTCAAAGTGTTCCTGCAAACGAACTATTCAACCTAGAAGATCTAAATTTGGGCAGCCAAATGCAACCGGTCTACTTATCTTTCCTGTCGAGTAACAACAAGTTAGGGTGAAAAAATATTTGCTGAGATTCCAGGAAACTCGGAGTTCTGTGGAAGCTCTGCAAACACTTTAAAATGAAAGCATATTTTCCTTGCCTCTGCTTAGGGCTACTTCAACAGGAAACAAAGCATAGAGATCGCACTGAGAACTAGTTGAGTGAGTTTCAGTTTCAAGCAGCTAGTACAAACCGCGTTTGAGTTAGAGTTCCAAATGCATGTATCCCTATAGGGGAAAATGAAGTGAAACCTACAAATTCAACGTGTTCCTGCAAACGAACTATTCAACCTAGAAGATCTAAATTTGGGCAGCCAAATGCAACCGGTCTACTTATCTTTCCTGTCGAGTAACAACAAGTTAGGGCGAAAAAATATTTGCTGAGATTCCAGGAAACTCGGAGTTCTGTGGAAGCTCTGCAAACACTTTAAAATGAAAGCATATTTTCCTTGCCTCTGCTTAGGGCTACTTCAACAGGAAACAAAGCATACAGATCGCACTGAGAACTAGTTGAGTGAGTTTCAGATTCAAGCAGCTAGTACAAACCGCGTTTGAGTTAGAGTTCCAAATGCATGTATCCCTATAGGGGACAATGAAGTGAAACCTACAACTTCAACGTGTTCCTGCAAACGAACTATTCAACCTAGAAGATCTAAATTTGGGCAGCCAAATGCAACCGGTCTACTTCTCTTTCCTGTCGAGTAACAACAAGTTAGGATGAAAAAATATTTGCTGAGATTCCAGGAAACTCGGAGTTCTGTGGAAGCTCTGCAAACACTTTAAAATGAAAGCATATTTTCCTTGCCTCTGCTTAGGGCTACTTCAACAGGAAACAAAGCATAGAGATCGCACTGAGAACTAGTTGAGTGAGTTTGAGTTTCAAGCATCTAGTACAAACCGCGTTTGAGTTAGAGTTCCAAATGCATGTATCCCTATAGGGGAAAAGGAAGTGAAACCTACAACTTCAACGTGTTCCTTCAAACGAACTATTCAACCTAGAAGATCTAAATTTGGGCAGCCAAATGCATCCGGTCTTCTTATCTTTCCTGTCGAGTAACAACAAGTTAGGATGAAAAGATATTTGCTGAGGTTCCAGGAAACTCAAAGTTCTGTGGTTTCACTGGAAATGCTTTGAAATGAAAGTTTCTTTCCCTAGCCTGGGATTAGGGTTACTTCAACAGAAAACAAAGCATAGAGATCGCACTGAGAACTAGTTGAGTGAGTTTCAGTTTAATGCAGCTAGTACAAACCGCGTTTGAGTTACAGTTCCAAATGCATGTATCCCTATAGGGGACAATGAAGTGAAACCTACAACTTCAAAGTGTTCCTGCAAACGAACTATTCAACCTAGAAGATCTAAATTTGGGCAGCCAAATGCAACCGGTCTACTTATCTTTCCTGTCGAGTAACAACAAGTTAGGGTGAAAAAATATTTGCTGAGATTCCAGGAAACTCGGAGTTCTGTGGAAGCTCTGCAAACACTTTAAAATGAAAGCATATTTTCCTTGCCTCTGCTTAGGGCTACTTCAACAGGAAACAAAGCATAGAGATCGCACTGAGAACTAGTTGAGTGAGTTTCAGTTTCAAGCAGCTAGTACAAACCGCGTTTGAGTTAGAGTTCCAAATGCATGTATCCCTATAGGGGAAAATGAAGTGAAACCTACAACTTCAACGTGTTCCTTCAAACGAACTATTCAACCTAGAAGATCTAAATTTGGGCAGCCAAATGCAACCGGTCTACTTATCTTTCCTGTCGAGTAACAACAAGTTAGGGCGAAAGAATATTTGCTGAGATTCCAGGAAACTCGGAGTTCTGTGGAAGCTCTGCAAACACTTTAAAATGAAAGCATATTTTCCTTGCCTCTGCTTAGGGCTACTTCAACAGGAAACAAAGCATACAGATCGCACTGAGAACTAGTTGAGTGAGTTTCAGATTCAAGCAGCTAGTACAAACCGCGTTTGAGTTAGAGTTCCAAATGCATGTATCCCTATAGGGGACAATGAAGTGAAACCTACAACTTCAAAGTGTTCCTGCAAACGAACTATTCAACCTAGAAGATCTAAATTTGGGCAGCCAAATGCAACCGGTCTACTTCTCTTTCCTGTCGAGTAACAACAAGTTAGGATGAAAAAATATTTGCTGAGATTCCAGGAAACTCGGAGTTCTGTGGAAGCTCTGCAAACACTTTAAAATGAAAGCATATTTTCCTTGCCTCTGCTTAGGGCTACTTCAACAGGAAACAAAGCATAGAGATCGCACTGAGAACAAGTTGAGTGAGATTCGGTTTCAAGCAGCTAGTACAAACCGCGTTTTAGTTAGAGTTCCAAATGCATGTATCCCTATAAGGGACAATGAAGTGAAACCTACAACTTCAAAGTGTTCCTGCAAACGAACTATTCAACCTAGAAGATCTAAATTTGGGCAGCCAAATGCAACCGGTCTTCTTATCTTTCCTGTCGAGTAACAACAAGTTAGGGTGAAAAAATATTTGCTGAGATTCCAGGAAACTCAAAGTTCTGTGGAATCAGTGGAAATGCTATGAAATGAAAGTTTCTTTCCCTAGCCTGGGCTTAGGGTTACTTCAACAGAAAACAAAGCATAGAGATCGCACTGAGAACTAGCTGAGTGAGTTTCAGTTTCAAGCAGCTAGTACAAACCGCGTTTGAGTTAGAGTTCCAAATGTATGTAACCCCATAGGGGACAATGAAGTGAAACCTACAGCTTCAAAGTGTTCCTGCAAACGAACTATTCAACCTAGAAGATCTAAATTTGGGCAGCCAAGTGCAACCGGTCTTCTTATCTTTCCTGTCGAGTAACAACAATTTAGGGTGAAAAAATATTTGCTGAGATTCCAGGAAACTCGGAGTTCTGTGGAAGCTCTGCAAACACTTTAAAATGAAAGCATATTTTCCTTGCCTCTGCTTAGGGCTACTTCAACAGGAAACAAAGCATAGAGATCGCACTGAGAACTAGTTGAGTGAGTTTCAGTTTCAAGCAGCTAGTACAAACCGCGTTTGAGTTAGAGTTCCAAATGCATGTATCCCTATAGGGGAAAATGAAGTGAAACCTACAACTTCAAAGTGTTCCTGCAAACGAACTATTGAACCTAGAAGATCTAAATTTGGGCAGCCAAATGCAACCGGTCTACTTATCTTTCCTGTCGAGTAACAACAAGTTAGGGGGAAAAAATATTTGCTGAGATTCCAGGAAACTCGGAGTTCTGTGGAAGCTCTGCAAACACTTTAAAATGAAAGCATATTTTCCTTGCCTCTGCTTAGGGCTACTTCAACAGGAAACAAAGCATAGAGATCGCACTGAGAACTAGTTGAGTGAGTTTCAGTTTCAAGCAGCTAATACAAACTGTGTTTGAGTTACAGTTCCAAATGCATGTATCCCTATAGGGGAAAAGGAACAGAAACCTACAGCTTCAAAGTGTTCCTGCAAACGAACTATTCAACCTAGAAGATCTAAATTTGGGCAGCCAAATGCAACCTGTCTTCTTATCTTTCCTGTCGAGTATCAACAAGTTAGGGTGAAAAAATATTTGCTGAGATTCCAGGAAACTCAAAGTTCTGTGGAATCACTGGAAATGCTTTGAAATGAAAGTTTCTTTCCCTAGCCTGGGCTTAGGGTTACTTCAACAGAAAACAAAGCATTGTGATTGCACTGAGAACTAGTTGAGTGAGTTTCAGTTTCAAGCAGCTAATACAAACCGCGTTTGAGTTACAGTTCCAAATGCATGTATCCCTATAGGGGACAATGAAGTGAAACCTACAACTTCAAAGTGTTCCTGCAAACGAACTATTCAACCTAGAAGATCTAAATTTGGGCAGCCAAATGCAACCGGTCTACTTATCTTTCCTGTCGAGTAACAACAAGTTAGGGTGAAAAAATATTTGCTGAGATTCCAGGAAACTCGGAGTTCTGTGGAAGCTCTGCAAACACTTTAAAATGAAAGCATATTTTCCTTGCCTCTGCTTAGGGATACTTCAACAGGAAACAAAGCATAGAGATCGCACTGAGAACTAGTTGAGTGAGTTTCAGTTTCAAGCAGCGAGTACAAACCGCGTTTGAGTTAGAGTTCCAAATGCATGTATCCCTATAGGGGACAATGAAGTGAAACCTACAACTTCAAAGTGTTCCTGCAAACGAACTATTCAACCAAGAAGATCTAAATTTGGGCAGCCAAATGCAACCGGTCTTCTTATCTTTCCTGTCGAGTAACAACAAGATAGGGTGAAAAAATATTTGCTGAGATTCTAGGAAACTCAAAGTTCTGTGGAATCACTGGAAATGCTTTGAAATGAATGTTACTTTCCCTAGCCTGGGCTTAGGGTTACTTCAACAGAAAACAAAGCATAGAGATCGCACTGAGAACTAGTTGAGTGAGTTTCAGTTTCAAGCAGCTAGTACAAACCACGTTTGAGTTACAGTTCCAAATGCATTTATCCCTATAGGGGACAATGAAGTGAAACCTACAACTTCAACGTGTTCCTGCAAACGAACTATTCAACCTAGAAGATCTAAATTTGGGCAGCCAAATGCAACCGGTCTACTTATCTTTCCTGTCGAGTAACAACAAGTTAGGGTGAAAAAATATTTGCTGAGATTCCAGGAAACTCGGAGTTCTGTGGAAGCTCTGCAAACACTTTAAAATGAAAGCATATTTTCCTTGCCTCTGCTTAGGGCTACTTCAACAGGAAACAAAGCATACAGATCGCACTGAGAACTAGTTGAGTGAGTTTCAGTTTCAAGCAGCTAGTACAAACTGCGTTTGAATTAGAGTTCCAAATGCATGTATCCCTATAGGGGACAATGAAGTGAAACCTACAACTTCAAAGTGTTCCTGCAAACGAACTATTCAACCTAGAAGATCTAAATATGGGCAGCCAAATGCAACCGGTCTACTTATCTTTCCTGTCGAGTAACAACAACTTAGGGTGAAAAAATATTTGCTGAGATTCCAGGAAACTCGGAGTTCTGTGGAAGCTCTGCAAACACTTTAAAATGAAAGTATATTTTCCTTGCCTCTGCTTAGGGCTACTTCAACAGGAAACAAAGCATAGAGATCGCACTGAGAACTAGTTGAGTGAGTTTCAGTTTCAAGCAGCTAGTACAAACCGCGTTTGAGTTAGAGTTCCAAATGCATGTATCCCTATAGCGGAAAAGGAAGTGAAACCTACAACTTCAACGTGTTCCTGCAAACGAACTATTCAACCTAGAAGATCTAAATTTGGGCAGCCAAATGCAACCGGTCTACTTATCTTTCCTGTCGAGTAACAACAAGTTAGGGTGAAAAAATATTTGCTGAGATTCCAGGAAACTCGGAGTTCTGTGGAAGACCTGCAAACACTTTAAAATGAAAGTATATTTTCCTTGCCTCTGCTTAGGGCTACTTCAACAGGAAACAAAGCATAGAGATCGCACTGAGAAATAGTTGAGTGAGTTTCAGTTTCAAGCAGCTAGTACAAACCGCGTTTGAGTTAGAGTTCCAAATGCATGTATCCCTATAGGGGAAAATGAAGTGAAACCTACAACTTCAAAGTGTTCCTGCAAACGAACTATTGAACCTAGAAGATCTAAATTTGGGCAGCCAAATGCAACCGGTCTACTTATCTTTCCTGTCGAGTAACAACAAGTTAGGGGGAAAAAATATTTGCTGAGATTCCAGGAAACTCGGAGTTCTGTGGAAGCTCTGCAAACACTTTAAAATGAAAGCATATTTTCCTTGCCTCTGCTTAGGGCTACTTCAACAGGAAACAAAGCATAGAGATCGCACTGAGAACTAGTTGAGTGAGTTTCAGTTTCAAGCAGCTAATACAAACTGTGTTTGAGTTACAGTTCCAAATGCATGTATCCCTATAGGGGACAATGAAGTGAAACCTACAACTTCAAAGTGTTCCTGCAAACGAACTATTCAACCTAGAAGATCTAAATTTGGGCAGCCAAATGCAACCTGTCTTCTTATCTTTCCTGTCGAGTATCAACAAGTTAGGGTGAAAAAATATTTGCTGAGATTCCAGGAAACTCAAAGTTCTGTGGAATCACTGGAAATGCTTTGAAATGAAAGTTTCTTTCCCTAGCCTGGGCTTAGGGTTACTTCAACAGAAAACAAAGCATTGAGATTGCACTGAGAACTAGTTGAGTGAGTTTCAGTTTCAAGCAGCTAATACAAACCGCGTTTGAGTTACAGTTCCAAATGCATGTATCCCTATAGGGGACAATGAAGTGAAACCTACAACTTCAAAGTGTTCCTGCAAACGAACTATTCAACCTAGAAGATCTAAATTTGGGCAGCCAAATGCAACCGGTCTACTTATCTTTCCTGTCGAGTAACAACAAGTTAGGGTGAAAAAATATTTGCTGAGATTCCAGGAAACTCGGAGTTCTGTGGAAGCTCTGCAAACACTTTAAAATGAAAGCATATTTTCCTTGCCTCTGCTTAGGGCTACTTCAACAGGAAACAAAGCATAGAGATCGCAATGAGAACTAGTTGAGTGAGTTTCAGTTTCAAGCAGCGAGTACAAACCGCGTTTGAGTTAGAGTTCCAAATGCATGTATCCCTATAGGGGACAATGAAGTGAAACCTACAACTTCAAAGTGTTCCTGCATACGAACTATTCAACCTAGAAGATCTAAATTTGGGCAGCCAAATGCAACCGGTCTACTTATCTTTCCTGTTGAGTAACAACAAGTTAGGGTGAAAAAATACTTGCTGAGATTCCAGGAAACTCGGAGTTCTGTGGAAGCTCTGCAAACACTTTAAAATGAAAGTATATTTTCCTTACCTCTGCTTAGGGCTACTTCAACATGAAACAAAGCATAGAGATCGCACTGAGAACTAGTTGAGTGAGTTTCAGTTTCAAGCATCTAGTACAAACCGCGTTTGAGTTAGAGTTCCAAATGCATGTATCCCTATAGAGGAAAATGAAGTGAAACCTACAAATTCAAAGTGTTCCTGCAAACGAACTATTCAACCTAGAAGATCTAAATTTGGGCAGCCAAATGCAACCGGTCTACTTATCTTTCCTGTCGAGTAACAACAAGTTAGGGGGAAAAAACATTTGCTGAGATTCCAGGAAACTCGGAGTTCTGTGGATTCGCTGGAAATGCTTTGAAATGAAAGTTTCTTTCCCTAGCCTGGGGTTAGGGTTACTTCAACACTTTAAAATGAAAGCATATTTTCCTTGCCTCTGCTTAGGGCTACTTCAACAGGAAACAAAGCATAGAGATCACACTGAGAACTAGTTGAGGGAGTTTCAGTTTCAAGCAGCTAGTACAAACCGTGGTTGAGTTAGAGTTCCAAATGCATGTATCCCTATAGGGGACAATGAAGTGAAACCTACAACTTCAAAGTGTTCCTGCAAACGAACTATTCAACCTAGAAGATCTAAATTTGGGCAGCCAAATGCAACCGGTCTTCTTATCTTTCCTGTCGAGTAACAACAAGTTAGGATGAAAAGATATTTGCTGAGGTTCCAGGAAATTCAAAGTTCTGTGGTTTCACTGGAAATGCTTTGAAATGAAAGTTTCTTTCCCTAGCCTGGGATTAGGGTTACTTCAACAGAAAACAAAGCATAGAGATCGCACTGAGAACTAGTTGAGTGAGTTTCAGTTTCAAGCAGCTAGTACAAACCGCGTTTGAGTTAGAGTTCCAAATGTATGTAACCCTATAGGGGAAAATGAAGTGAAACCTACAGCTTCAAAGTGTTCCTGCAAACGAACTATTCAACCTAGAAGATCTAAATTTGGGCAGCCAAATGCAACCAGTCTACTTATCTTTCCTGTCGAGTAACATCAAGTTAGGGGGAAAAAACATTTGCTGAGATTCCAGGAAACTCGGAGTTCTGTGGATTTGCTGGAAATGCTTTGAAATGAAAGTTTCTTTCCCTAGCCTGGGCTTAGGGTTACTTCAACACTTTAAAATGAAAGCATATTTTCCTTGCCTCTGCTTAGGGCTACTTCAACAGGAAACAAAGCATAGAGATCGCACTGAGAACTAGTTGAGTGTGTTTCAGTTTCAAGCAGCTAGTACAAACCGCGTTTGAGTTAGAGTTCCAAATGTATATAACCCTATAGGGGAAAATGAAGTGAAACCTACAGCTTCAAAGTGTTCCTGCAAACGAACTATTCAACCTAGAAGATCTAAATTTGGGCAGCCAAATGCAACCGGTCTACTTATCTTTCCTGTCGAGTAACAACAAGTTAGGGTGAAAAAATATTTGCTGAGATTCCAGGAAACTCGGAGTTCTGTGGAAGCTCTGCAAACACTTTAAAATGAAAGCATATTTTCCTTGCCTCTGCTTAGGGCTACTTCAACAGGAAACAAAGCATAGAGATCGCACTGAGAACTAGTTGAGTGAGTTTCAGTTTCAAGCAGCTAGTACAAACCGCGTTTGAGTTACACTTCCAAATGCATGTATCCCTATAGGGGAAAATGAAGTGAAACCTACAACTTCAAAGTGTTCCTGCAAACGAACTATTGAACCTAGAAGATCTAAATTTGGGCAGCCAAATGCAACCGGTCTACTTATCTTTCCTGTTGAGTAACAACAAGTTAGGGGGAAAAATTATTTGCTGAGATTCCAGGAAACTCGGAGTTCTGTGGAAGCTCTGCAAACACTTTAAAATGAAAGCATATTTTCCTTGCCTCTGCTTAGGGCTACTTGAACAGGAAACAAAGCATAGAGATCGCACTGAGAACTAGTTGAGTGAGTTTCAGTTTCAAGCAGCTAGTACAAACCGCGTTTGAGTTAGAGTTCCAAATGCATGTATCCCTATAGGGGACAATGAAGTGAAACCTACAACTTCAAAGTGTTCCTGCAAACGAAATATTCAACCTAGACGATCTAAATTTGGGCAGCCAAATGCAACCGGTCTTCTTATCTTTCCTGTCGAGTATCAACAAGTTAGGGTGAAAAAATATTTGCTGAGATTCTATGAAACTCAAAGTTCTGTGGAATCACTGGAAATGCTTTGAAATGAATGTTACTTTCCCTAGCCTGGGCTTAGGGTTACTTCAACAGAAAACAAAGCATAGAGATCGCACTGAGAACTAGTTGAGTGAGTTTCCGTTTCAAGCAGCTAGTACAAACCACGTTTGAGTTACAGTTCCAAATGCATTTATCCCTATAGGGGACAATGAAGTGAAACCTACAACTTCAACGTGTTCCTGCAAACGAACTATTCAACCTAGAAGATCTAAATTTGGGCAGCCAAATGCAACCGGTCTACTTATCTTTCCTGTCGAGTAACAACAAGTTAGGGTGAAAAAATATTTGCTGAGATTCCAGGAAACTCGGAGTTCTGTGGAAGCTCTGCAAACACTTTAAAATGAAAGCATATTTTCCTTGCCTCTGCTTAGGGCTACTTCAACAGGAAACAAAGCATACAGATCGCACTGAGAACTAGTTGAGTGAGTTTCAGTTTCAAGCAGCTAGTACAAACTGCGTTTGAGTTAGAGTTCCAAATGCATGTATCCCTATAGGGGACAATGAAGTGAAACCTACAACTTCAAAGTGTTCCTGCAAACGAACTATTCAACCTAGAAGATCTAAATATGGGCAGCCAAATGCAACCGGTCTACTTATCTTTCCTGTCGAGTAACAACAACTTAGGGTGAAAAAATATTTGCTGAGATTCCAGGAAACTCGGAGTTCTGTGGAAGGTCTGCAAACACTTTAAAATGAAAGTATATTTTCCTTGCCTCTGCTTAGGGCTACTTCAACAGGAAACAAAGCATAGAGATCGCACTGAGAACTAGTTGAGTGAGTTTCAGTTTCAAGCAGCTAGTACAAACCGCGTTTGAGTTAGAGTTCCAAATGCATGTATCCCTATAGCGGAAAAGGAAGTGAAACCTACAACTTCAACGTGTTCCTGCAAACGAACTATTCAACCTAGAAGATCTTAATTTGGGCTGCCAAATGCAACCGGTCTACTTATCTTTCCTGTCGAGTAACAACAAGTTAGGGCGAAAAAATATTTGCTGAGATTCCAGGAAACTCGGAGTTCTGTGGAAGCTCTGCAAACACTTTAAAATGAAAGCATATTTTCCTTGCCTCTGCTTAGGGCTACTTCAACAGGAAACAAAGCATAGAGATCGCACTGAGAACTAGTTGAGTGAGTTTCAGTTTCAAGCAGCTAGTACAAACCGCGTTTGAGTTAGAGTTCCAAATGTATGTAACCCTATAGGGGAAAATGAAGTGAAACCTACAGCTTCAAAGTGTTCCTGCAAACGAACTATTCAACCTAGAAGATCTAAATTTGGGCAGCCAAATGCAACCAGTCTACTTATCTTTCCTGTCGAGTAACATCAAGTTAGGGGGAAAAAACATTTGCTGAGATTCCAGGAAACTCGGAGTTCTGTGGATTTGCTGGAAATGCTTTGAAATGAAAGTTTCTTTCCCTAGCCTGGGCTTAGGGTTACTTCAACACTTTAAAATGAAAGCATATTTTCCTTGCCTCTGCTTAGGGCTACTTCAACAGGAAACAAAGCATAGAGATCGCACTGAGAACTAGTTGAGTGTGTTTCAGTTTCAAGCAGCTAGTACAAACCGCGTTTGAGTTAGAGTTCCAAATGTATATAACCCTATAGGGAAAATGAAGTGAAACCTACAGCTTCAAAGTGTTCCTGCAAACGAACTATTCAACCTAGAAGATCTAAATTTGGGCAGCCAAATGCAACCGGTCTACTTATCTTTCCTGTCGAGTAACAACAAGTTAGGGTGAAAAAATATTTGCTGAGATTCCAGGAAACTCGGAGTTCTGTGGAAGCTCTGCAAACACTTTAAAATGAAAGCATATTTTCCTTGCCTCTGCTTAGGGCTACTTCAACAGGAAACAAAGCATAGAGATCGCACTGAGAACTAGTTGAGTGAGTTTCAGTTTCAAGCAGCTAGTACAAACCGCGTTTGAGTTACACTTCCAAATGCATGTATCCCTATAGGGGAAAATGAAGTGAAACCTACAACTTCAAAGTGTTCCTGCAAACGAACTATTGAACCTAGAAGATCTAAATTTGGGCAGCCAAATGCAACCGGTCTACTTATCTTTCCTGTTGAGTAACAACAAGTTAGGGGGAAAAATTATTTGCTGAGATTCCAGGAAACTCGGAGTTCTGTGGAAGCTCTGCAAACACTTTAAAATGAAAGCATATTTTCCTTGCCTCTGCTTAGGGCTACTTGAACAGGAAACAAAGCATAGAGATCGCACTGAGAACTAGTTGAGTGAGTTTCAGTTTCAAGCAGCTAGTACAAACCGCGTTTGAGTTAGAGTTCCAAATGCATGTATCCCTATAGGGGACAATGAAGTGAAACCTACAACTTCAAAGTGTTCCTGCAAACGAAATATTCAACCTAGACGATCTAAATTTGGGCAGCCAAATGCAACCGGTCTTCTTATCTTTCCTGTCGAGTATCAACAAGTTAGGGTGAAAAAATATTTGCTGAGATTCTATGAAACTCAAAGTTCTGTGGAATCACTGGAAATGCTTTGAAATGAATGTTACTTTCCCTAGCCTGGGCTTAGGGTTACTTCAACAGAAAACAAAGCATAGAGATCGCACTGAGAACTAGTTGAGTGAGTTTCCGTTTCAAGCAGCTAGTACAAACCACGTTTGAGTTACAGTTCCAAATGCATTTATCCCTATAGGGGACAATGAAGTGAAACCTACAACTTCAACGTGTTCCTGCAAACGAACTATTCAACCTAGAAGATCTAAATTTGGGCAGCCAAATGCAACCGGTCTACTTATCTTTCCTGTCGAGTAACAACAAGTTAGGGTGAAAAAATATTTGCTGAGATTCCAGGAAACTCGGAGTTCTGTGGAAGCTCTGCAAACACTTTAAAATGAAAGCATATTTTCCTTGCCTCTGCTTAGGGCTACTTCAACAGGAAACAAAGCATACAGATCGCACTGAGAACTAGTTGAGTGAGTTTCAGTTTCAAGCAGCTAGTACAAACTGCGTTTGAGTTAGAGTTCCAAATGCATGTATCCCTATAGGGGACAATGAAGTGAAACCTACAACTTCAAAGTGTTCCTGCAAACGAACTATTCAACCTAGAAGATCTAAATATGGGCAGCCAAATGCAACCGGTCTACTTATCTTTCCTGTCGAGTAACAACAACTTAGGGTGAAAAAATATTTGCTGAGATTCCAGGAAACTCGGAGTTCTGTGGAAGGTCTGCAAACACTTTAAAATGAAAGTATATTTTCCTTGCCTCTGCTTAGGGCTACTTCAACAGGAAACAAAGCATAGAGATCGCACTGAGAACTAGTTGAGTGAGTTTCAGTTTCAAGCAGCTAGTACAAACCGCGTTTGAGTTAGAGTTCCAAATGCATGTATCCCTATAGCGGAAAAGGAAGTGAAACCTACAACTTCAACGTGTTCCTGCAAACGAACTATTCAACCTAGAAGATCTTAATTTGGGCTGCCAAATGCAACCGGTCTACTTATCTTTCCTGTCGAGTAACAACAAGTTAGGGCGAAAAAATATTTGCTGAGATTCCAGGAAACTCGGAGTTCTGTGGAAGCTCTGCAAACACTTTAAAATGAAAGCATATTTTCCTTGCCTCTGCTTAGGGCTACTTCAACAGGAAACAAAGCATAGAGATCGCACTGAGAACTAGTTGAGTGAGTTTCAGTTTCAAGCAGCTAGTACAAACCGCGTTTGAGTTAGAGTTCCAAATGCATGTATCCCTATAGGGGACAATGAAGTGAAACCTACAACTTCAAAGTGTTCCTGCAAACGAAATATTCAACCTAGACGATCTAAATTTGGGCAGCCAAATGCAACCGGTCTTCTTATCTTTCCTGTCGAGTATCAACAAGTTAGGGTGAAAAAATATTTGCTGAGATTCTAGGAAACTCAAAGTTCTGTGGAATCACTGGAAATGCTTTGAAATGAATGTTACTTTCCATAGCCTGGGCTTAGGGTTACTTCAACAGAAAACAAAGCATAGAGATCGCACTGAGAACTAGCTGAGTGAGTTTCAGTTTCAAGCAGCTAGTACAAACCACGTTTGAGTTACAGTTCCAAATGCATTTATCCCTATAGGGGACAATGAAGTGAAACCTACAACTTCAACGTGTTCCTGCAAACGAACTATTCAACCTAGAAGATCTAAATTTGGGCAGCCAAATGCAACCGGTCTACTTATCTTTCCTGTCGAGTAACAACAAGTTAGGGTGAAAAAATATTTGCTGAGATTCCAGGAAACTCGGAGTTCTGTGGAAGCTCTGCAAACACTTTAAAATGAAAGTATATTTTCCTTGCCTCTGCTTAGGGCTACTTCAACAGGAAACAAAGCATAGAGATCGCACTGAGAACTAGTTGAGTGAGTTTCAGTTTCAAGCAGCTAGTACAAACCGCGTTTGAGTTAGAGTTCCAAATGCATGTATCCCTATAGGGGAAAATGAAGTGAAACCTACAACTTCAACGTGTTCCTGCAAACGAACTATTCAACCTAGAAGATCTAAATTTGGGCAGCCAAATACAACCGGTCTACTTATCTTTCCTGTCGAGTAACAACAAGTTAGGGTGAAAAAATATTTGCTGAGATTCCAGGAAACTCGGAGTTCTGTGGAAGCTCTGCAAACACTTTAAAATGAAAGCATATTTTCCTTGCCTCTGCTTAGGGCTACTTCAACAGGAAACAAAGCATACAGATCGCACTGAGAACTAGTTGAGTGAGTTTCAGTTTCAAGCAGCTAGTACAAACTGCGTTTGAGTTAGAGTTCCAAATGCATGTATCCCTATAGGGGACAATGAAGTGAAACCTACAATTTCAAAGTGTTCCTGCAAACGAACTATTCAACCTAGAAGATCTAAATATGGGCAGCCAAATGCAACCGGTTTTCTTATCTTTCCTGTCGAGTAACAACAACTTAGGGTGAAAAAATATTTTCTGAGATTCCAGGAAACTCGGAGTTCTGTGGAAGCTCTGCAAACACTTTAAAATGAAAGCATATTTTCCTTGCCTCTGCTTAGGGCTACTTCAACAGGAAACAAAGCATAGAGATCGCACTGAGAACTAGTTGAGTGAGTTTCAGTTTCAAGCAGCTAGTACAAACCGCGTTTGAGTTAGAGTTCCAAATGCATGTATCCCTATAGGGGAAAAGGAAGTGAAACCTACAACTTCAACGTGTTCCTGCAAACGAACTATTCAACCTAGAAGATCTAAATTTGGGCAGCCAAATGCAACCGGTCTACTTATCTTTCCTGTCGAGTAACAACAAGTTAGGGCGAAAAAATATTTGCTGAGATTCCAGGAAACTCGGAGTTCTGTGGAAGCTCTGCAAACACTTTAAAATGAAAGCATATTTTCCTTGCCTCTGCTTAGGGCTACTTCAACAGGAAACAAAGCATAGAGATCGCACTGAGAACTAGTTGAGTGAGTTTCAGTTTCAAGCAGCTAGTACAAACCGCGTTTGAGTTAGAGTTCCAAATGCATGTATCCCTATAGGGGAAAAGGAAGTGAAAGCTACAACTTCAAAGTGTTCCTGCAAACGAACTATTCAACCTAGAAGATCTAAATTTGGGCAGCCAAATGCAACCGGTCTACTTATCTTTCCTGTCGAGTAACAACAAGTTAGGGGGAAAAAACATTTGCTGAGATTCCAGGAAACTCGGAGTTCTGTGGATTCGCTGGAAATGCTTTGAAATGAAAGTTTCTTTCCCTAGCCTGGGGTTAGGGTTACTTCAACACTTTAAAATGAAAGCATATTTTCCTTGCCTCTGCTTAGGGCTACTTCAACAGGAAACAAAGCATAGAGATCACACTGAGAACTAGTTGAGGGAGTTTCAGTTTCAAGCAGCTAGTACAAACCGTGGTTGAGTTAGAGTTCCAAATGCATGTATCCCTATAGGGGACAATGAAGTGAAACCTACAACTTCAAAGTGTTCCTGCAAACGAACTATTCAACCTAGAAGATCTAAATTTGGGCAGCCAAATGCAACCGGTCTTCTTATCTTTCCTGTCGAGTAACAACAAGTTAGGATGAAAAGATATTTGCTGAGGTTCCAGGAAATTCAAAGTTCTGTGGTTTCACTGGAAATGCTTTGAAATGAAAGTTTCTTTCCCTAGCCTGGGATTAGGGTTACTTCAACAGAAAACAAAGCATAGAGATCGCACTGAGAACTAGTTGAGTGAGTTTCAGTTTCAAGCAGCTAGTACAAACCGCGTTTGAGTTAGAGTTCCAAATGTATGTAACCCTATAGGGGAAAATGAAGTGAAACCTACAGCTTCAAAGTGTTCCTGCAAACGAACTATTCAACCTAGAAGATCTAAATTTGGGCAGCCAAATGCAACCAGTCTACTTATCTTTCCTGTCGAGTAACATCAAGTTAGGGGAAAAAAACATTTGCTGAGATTCCAGGAAACTCGGAGTTCTGTGGATTTGCTGGAAATGCTTTGAAATGAAAGTTTCTTTCCCTAGCCTGGGCTTAGGGTTACTTCAACACTTTAAAATGAAAGCATATTTTCCTTGCCTCTGCTTAGGGCTACTTCAACAGGAAACAAAGCATAGAGATCGCACTGAGAACTAGTTGAGTGTGTTTCAGTTTCAAGCAGCTAGTACAAACCGTGTTTGAGTTAGAGTTCCAAATGTATATAACCCTATAGGGGAAAATGAAGTGAAACCTACAGCTTCAAAGTGTTCCTGCAAACGAACTATTCAACCTAGAAGATCTAAATTTGGGCAGCCAAATGCAACCGGTCTACTTATCTTTCCTGTCGAGTAACAACAAGTTAGGGTGAAAAAATATTTGCTGAGATTCCAGGAAACTCGGAGTTCTGTGGAAGCTCTGCAAACACTTTAAAATGAAAGCATATTTTCCTTGCCTCTGCTTAGGGCTACTTCAACAGGAAACAAAGCATAGAGATCGCACTGAGAACTAGTTGAGTGAGTTTCAGTTTCAAGCAGCTAGTACAAACCGCGTTTGAGTTACACTTCCAAATGCATGTATCCCTATAGGGGAAAATGAAGTGAAACCTACAACTTCAAAGTGTTCCTGCAAACGAACTATTGAACCTAGAAGATCTAAATTTGGGCAGCCAAATGCAACCGGTCTACTTATCTTTCCTGTTGAGTAACAACAAGTTAGGGGGAAAAATTATTTGCTGAGATTCCAGGAAACTCGGAGTTCTGTGGAAGCTCTGCAAACACTTTAAAATGAAAGCATATTTTCCTTGCCTCTGCTTAGGGCTACTTGAACAGGGAACAAAGCATAGAGATCGCACTGAGAACTAGTTGAGTGAGTTTCAGTTTCAAGCAGCTAGTACAAACCGCGTTTGAGTTAGAGTTCCAAATGCATGTATCCCTATAGGGGACAATGAAGTGAAACCTACAACTTCAAAGTGTTCCTGCAAACGAAATATTCAACCTAGACGATCTAAATTTGGGCAGCCAAATGCAACTGGTCTTCTTATCTTTCCTGTCGAGTATCAACAAGTTAGGGTGAAAAAATATTTGCTGAGATTCTATGAAACTCAAAGTTCTGTGGAATCACTGGAAATGCTTTGAAATGAATGTTACTTTCCCTAGCCTGGGCTTAGGGTTACTTCAACAGAAAACAAAGCATAGAGATCGCACTGAGAACTAGTTGAGTGAGTTTCCGTTTCAAGCAGCTAGTACAAACCACGTTTGAGTTACAGTTCCAAATGCATTTATCCCTATAGGGGACAATGAAGTGAAACCTACAACTTCAACGTGTTCCTGCAAACGAACTATTCAACCTAGAAGATCTAAATTTGGGCAGCCAAATGCAACCGGTCTACTTATCTTTCCTGTCGAGTAACAACAAGTTAGGGTGAAAAAATATTTGCTGAGATTCCAGGAAACTCGGAGTTCTGTGGAAGCTCTGCAAACACTTTAAAATGAAAGCATATTTTCCTTGCCTCTGCTTAGGGCTACTTCAACAGGAAACAAAGCATACAGATCGCACTGAGAACTAGTTGAGTGAGTTTCAGTTTCAAGCAGCTAGTACAAACTGCGTTTGAGTTAGAGTTCCAAATGCATGTATCCCTATAGGGGACAATGAAGTGAAACCTACAACTTCAAAGTGTTCCTGCAAACGAACTATTCAACCTAGAAGATCTTAATTTGGGCTGCCAAATGCAACCGGTCTACTTATCTTTCCTGTCGAGTAACAACAAGTTAGGGCGAAAAAATATTTGCTGAGATTCCAGGAAACTCGGAGTTCTGTGGAAGCTCTGCAAACACTTTAAAATGAAAGCATATTTTCCTTGCCTCTGCTTAGGGCTACTTCAACAGGAAACAAAGCATAGAGATCGCACTGAGAACTAGTTGAGTGAGTTTCAGTTTCAAGCAGCTAGTACAAACCGCGTTTGAGTTAGAGTTCCAAATGCATGTATCCCTATAGGGGACAATGAAGTGAAACCTACAACTTCAAAGTGTTCCTGCAAACGAAATATTCAACCTAGACGATCTAAATTTGGGCAGCCAAATGCAACCGGTCTTCTTATCTTTCCTGTCGAGTATCAACAAGTTAGGGTGAAAAAATATTTGCTGAGATTCTAGGAAACTCAAAGTTCTGTGGAATCACTGGAAATGCTTTGAAATGAATGTTACTTTCCCTAGCCTGGGCTTAGGGTTACTTCAACAGAAAACAAAGCATAGAGATCGCACTGAGAACTAGTTGAGTGAGTTTCAGTTTCAAGCAGCTAGTACAAACCACGTTTGAGTTACAGTTCCAAATGCATTTATCCCTATAGGGGACAATGAAGTGAAACCTACAACTTCAACGTGTTCCTGCAAACGAACTATTCAACCTAGAAGATCTAAATTTGGGCAGCCAAATGCAACCGGTCTACTTATCTTTCCTGTCGAGTAACAACAAGTTAGGGTGAAAAAATATTTGCTGAGATTCCAGGAAACTTGGAGTTCTGTGGAAGCTCTGCAAACACTTTAAAATGAAAGTATATTTTCCTTGCCTCTGCTTAGGGCTACTTCAACAGGAAACAAAGCATAGAGATCGCACTGAGAACTAGTTGAGTGAGTTTCAGTTTCAAGCAGCTAGTACAAACCGCGTTTGAGTTAGAGTTCCAAATGCATGTATCCCTATAGGGGAAAATGAAGAGAAACCTACAACTTCAACGTGTTCCTGCAAACGAACTATTCAACCTAGAAGATCTAAATTTGGGCAGCCAAATGCAACCGGTCTACTTATCTTTCCTGTCGAGAAACAACAAGTTAGGGCGAAAAAATATTTGCTGAGATTCCAGGAAACTCGGAGTTCTGTGGAAGCTCTGCAAACACTTTAAAATGAAAGCATATTTTCCTTGCCTCTGCTTAGGGCTACTTCAACAGGAAACAAAGCATAGAGATCGCACTGAGAACTAGTTGAGTGAGTTTCAGTTTCAAGCAGCTAGTACAAACCGCGTTTGAGTTAGAGTTCCAAATGCATGTATCCCTATAGGGGAAAAGGAAGTGAAACCTACAACTTCAAAGTGTTCCTGCAAACGAACTATTCAACCTAGAAGATCTAAATTTGGGCAGCCAAATGCAACCGGTCTTCTTATCTTTCCTGTCGAGTAACAACAAGTTAGGGTGAAAAAATATTTGCTGAGATTCCAGGAAACTCAAAGTTCTGTGGTTTCAATGGAAATGCTTTGAAATGAAAGTTTCTTTCCCTAGCCTGGGATTAGGGTTACTTCAACAGAAAACAAAGCATAGAGATCGCACTGAGAACTAGTTGAGTGAGTTTCAGTTTCAAGCAGCTAGTACAAACCGTGTTGGAGTTAGAGTTCCAAATGTATGTAACCCTATAGGGGAAAATGAAGTGAAACCTACAGCTTCAAAGTGTTCCTGCAAACGAACTATTCAACCTAGAAGATCTAAATTTGGGCAGCCAAATGCAACCGGTCTACTTATCTTTCCTGTCGAGTAACAACAAGTTAGGGTGAAAAAATATTTGCTGAGATTCCAGGAAACTCGGAGTTCTGTGGAAGCTCTGCAAACACTTTAAAATGAAAGCATATTTTCCTTGCCTCTGCTTAGGGCTACTTCAACAGGAAACAAAGCATAGAGATCGCACTGAGAACTAGTTGAGTGAGTTTCAGTTTCAAGCAGCTAGTACAAACCGCGTTTGAGTTAGAGTTCCAAATGCATGTATCCCTATAGGGGAAAAGGAAGTGAAACCTACAACTTCAAAGTGTTCCTGCAAACGAACTATTCAACCTAGAAGATCTAAATTTGGGCAGCCAAATGCAACCGGTCTTCTTATCTTTCCTGTCGAGTAACAACAAGTTAGGATGAAAAGATATTTGCTGAGGTTCCAGGAAACTCAAAGTTCTGTGGTTTCACTGGAAATGCTTTGAAATGAAAGTTTCTTTCCCTAGCCTGGGATTATGGTTACTTCAACAGAAAACAAAGCATAGAGATCGCACTGAGAACTAGTTGAGTGAGTTTCAGTTTCAAGCAGCTAGTACAAACCGCGTTTGAGTTAGAGTTCCAAATGCATGTATCCCTATAGGGGACAATGAAGTGAAACCTACAACTTCAAAGTGTTCCTGCAAACGAACTATTCAACCTAGAAGATCTAAATTTGGGCAGCCAAATGCAACCGGTCTACTTATCTTTCCTGTAGAGTAACAACAAGTTAGGGCGAAAAAATATTTGCTGAGATTCCAGGAAACTCGGAGTTCTGTGGAAGCTCTGCAAACACTTTAAAATGAAAGCATATTTTCCTTGCCTCTGCTTAGGGCTACTTCAACAGGAAACAAAGCATAGAGATCGCACTGAGAACTACTTGAGTGAGTTTCAGTTTCAAGCAGCTAGTACAAACCGAGTTTGAGTTAGAGTTCCAAATGCATGTTTCCCTATAGGGGAAAAGGAAGAGAAACCTACAGCTTCAAAGTGTTCCTGCAAACGAACTATTCAACCGAGAAGATCTAAATTTGTTCAGCCAAATGCAACCGGTCTTCTTATCTTTCCTGTCGAGTAACAACAAGTTAGGGTGAAAAAATATTTGCTGAGATTCCAGGAAACTCAAAGTTCTGTGGAATCAGTGGAAATGCTTTGAAATGAAAGTTTCTTTCCCTAGCCTGGGCTTAGGGTTACTTCAACAGAAAACAAAGCATAGAGATCGCACTGAGAACTAGTTGAGTGAGTTTCAGTTTCAAGCAGCTAGTACAAACCGCGTTTGAGTTAGAGTTCCAAATGTATGTAACCCTATAGGGGAAAATGAAGTGAAACCTACAGCTTCAAAGTGTTCCTGCAAACGAACTATTCATCCTAGAAGATCTAAATTTGGGCAGCCAAATGCAACCGGTCTACTTATCTTTCCTGTCGAGTAACAACAAGTTAGGGTGAAAAAATATTTGCTGAGATTCCAGGAAACTCGGAGATCTGTGGAAGCTCTGCAAACACTTTAAAATGAAAGCATATTTTCCTTGCCTCTGCTTAGGGCTACTTCAACAGGAAACAAAGCATAGAGATCGCACTGAGAACTAGTTGAGTGAGTTTCAGTTTCAAGCAGCTAGTACAAACCGCGTTTGAGTTAGAGTTCCAAATGCATGCATCCCTATAGGGGAAAATGAAGTGAAACCTACAATTTCAACGTTTTCCTGCATACGAACTATTCAGCCTAGAAGATCTAAATTTGGGCAGCCAAATGCAACCGGTCTACGTATCTTTCCTGTCGAGTAACAACAAGTTAGGGGGAAAAAATATTTGCTGAGATTCCAGGAAACTCGGAGTTCTGTGGAAGCTCTGCAAACACTTTTAAATGAAAGCATATTTTCCTTGCCTCTGCTTAGGGCTACTTCAACAGGAAACAAAGCATAGAGATCGCACTGAGAACTAGTTGAGTGAGTTTCAGTTTCAAGCAGCTAGTACAAACTGCGTTTGAGTTAGAGTTCCAAATGCATGCATCCCTATAGGGGAAAATGAAGTGAAACCTACAACTTCAAAGTGTTCCTGCAAATGAACTATTCAACCAAGAAGATCTAAATTTGGGCAGCCAAATGCAACCGGTCTACTTATCTTTCCTGTCGAGTAACAACAAGATAGGGGGAAAAAATATTTGCTGAGTTTCCAGTAAACTCGGAGTTCTGTGGAAGCTCTTCAAACAATTTAAAATGAAAGCATATTTTCCTTGCCTCTGCTTAGGGCTACTTCAACAGGAAACAAAGCATAGAGATCACACTGAGAACTAGTTGAGTGAGTTTCAGTTTCAAGCATCTAGTACAAACCGCGTTTGAGTTAGAGTTCCAAATGCATGTATCCCTATAGGGGAAAAGGAAGAGAAACCTACAGCTTCAAAGTGTTCCTGCAAACGAACTATTCAACCTAGAAGATCTAAATTTGTTCAGCCAAATGCAACCGGTCTTCTTATCTTTCCTGTCGAGTAACAACAAGTTAGGGTGAAAAAATATTTGCTGAGATTCCAGGAAACTCAAAGTTCTGTGGAATCACTGGAAATGCTATGAAATGAAAGTTTCTTTCCCTAGCCTGGGCTTAGGGTTACTTCAACAGAAAACAAAGCATAGAGATCGCACTGAGAACTAGCTGAGTGAGTTTCAGTTTCAAGCAGCTAGTACAAACCGCGTTTGAGTTAGAGTTCCAAATGCATGTAACCCTATAGGGGAAAATGAAGTGAAACCTACAGCTTCAAAGTGTTCCTGCAAACGAACTATTCAACCTAGAAGATCTAAATTTGGGCAGCCAAGTGCAACCGGTCTACTTATCTTTCCTGTCGAGTAACAACAAGTTAGGGGGAAAAAATATTTGCTGAGATTCCAGGAAACTCGGAGTTCTGTGGAAGCTCTGCAAACACATTAAAATGAAAGCATATTTTCCTTGCCTCTGCTTAGGGCTACTTCAACAGGAAACAAAGCATAGAGATCGCACTGAGAACTAGTTGAGTGAGTTTCAGTTTCAAGCAGCTAATACAAACCGCGTTTGAGTTACAGTTCCAAATGCATGTATCCCTATAGGGGACAATGAAGTGAAACCTACAACTTCAAAGTGTTCCTGCAAACGAACTATTCAACCTAGAAGATCTAAATTTGGGCAGCCAAATGCAACCGGTCTTCTTATCTTTCCTGTCGAGTATCAACAAGTTAGGGTGAAAAAATATTTGCTGAGATTCCAGGAAACTCAAAGTTCTGAGGAATCACTGGAAATGCTTTGAAATGAAAGTTTCTTTCCCTAGCCTGGGCTTAGGGTTACTTCAACAGAAAACAAAGCATAGAGATCGCACTGAGAACTAGTTGAGTGAGTTTCAGTTTCAAGCAGCTAGTACAAACCGCGTTTGAGTTAGAGTTCCAAATGCATGCATCCCTATAGGGGAAAATGAAGTGAAACCTACAATTTCAACGTGTTCCTGCAAACGAACTATTCAACCTAGAAGATCTAAATTTGGGCAGCCAAATGCAACCGGTCTACGTATCTTTCCTGTCGAGTAACAACAAGTTAGGGGGAAAAAATATTTGCTGAGATTCCAGGAAACTCGGAGTTCTGTGGAAGCTCTGCAAACACTTTAAAATGAAAGCATATTTTCCTTGCCTCTGCTTAGGGCTACTTCAACAGGAAACAAAGCATAGAGATCGCACTGAGAACTAGTTGAGTGAGTTTCAGTTTCAAGCAGCTAGTACAAACCGCGTTTGAGTTAGAGTTCCTAATGCATGCATCCCTATAGGGGAAAATGAAGTGAAACCTACAACTTCAAAGTGTTCCTGCAAACGAACTATTCAACCAAGAAGATCTAAATTTGGGCAGGCAAATGCAACCGGTCTACTTATCTTTCCTGTCGAGTAACAACAAGATAGGGGGAAAAAATATTTGCTGAGTTTCCAGGAAACTCGGAGTTCTGTGGAAGCTCTGCAAACAATTTAAAATGAAAGCATATTTTCCTTGCCTCTGCTTAGGGCTACTTCAAAAGGAAACAAAGCATAGAGATCACACTGAGAACTAGTTGAGTGAGTTTCAGTTTCAAGCATCTAGTACAAACCGCGTTTGAGTTAGAGTTCCAAATGCATGTATCCCTATAGGGGAAAAGGAACAGAAACCTACAGCTTCAAAGTGTTCCTGCAAACGAACTATTCAACCTAGAAGATCTAAATTTGTTCAGCCAAATGCAACCGGTCTTCTTATCTTTCCTGTCGAGTAAAAACAAGTTAGGGTGAAAAAATATTTGCTGAGATTCCAGGAAACTCAAAGTTCTGTGGAATCACTGGAAATGCTATGAAATGAAAGTTTCTTTCCCTAGCCTGGGCTTAGGGTTACTTCAACAGAAAACAAAGCATAGAGATCGCACTGAGAACTAGCTGAGTGAGTTTCAGTTTCAAGCAGCTAGTACAAACCGCGTTTGAGTTAGAGTTCCAAATGCATGTAACCCTATAGGGGAAAATGAAGTGAAACCTACAGCTTCAAAGTGTTCCTGCAAACGAACTATTCAACCTAGAAGATCTAAATTTGGGCAGCCAAGTGCAACCGGTCTACTTATCTTTCCTGTCGAGTAACAACAAGTTAGGGGGAAAAAATATTTGCTGAGATTCCAGGAAACTCGGAGTTCTGTGGAAGCTCTGCAAACACATTAAAATGAAAGCATATTTTCCTTGCCTCTGCTTAGGGCTACTTCAACAGGAAACAAAGCATAGAGATCGCACTGAGAACTAGTTGAGTGAGTTTCAGTTTCAAGCAGCTAATACAAACCGCGTTTGAGTTACAGTTCCAAATGCATGTATCCCTATAGGGGACAATGAAGTGAAACCTACAACTTCAAAGTGTTCCTGCAAACGAACTATTCAACCTAGAAGATCTAAATTTGGGCAGCCAAATGCAACCGGTCTTCTTATCTTTCCTGTCGAGTATCAACAAGTTAGGGTGAAAAAATATTTGCTGAGATTCCAGGAAACTCAAAGTTCTGAGGAATCACTGGAAATGCTTTGAAATGAAAGTTTCTTTCCCTAGCCTGGGCTTAGGGTTACTTCAACAGAAAACAAAGCATAGAGATCGCACTGAGAACTAGTTGAGTGAGTTTCAGTTTCAAGCAGCTAGTAGAAACCGCGTTTGAGTTACATTTCCAAATGCATGTATCCCTATAGGGGACAATGAAGTGAAACCTACAACTTCAAAGTGTTCCTGCAAACGAACTATTCAACCTAGAAGATCTAAATTTGGGCAGCCAAATGCAACCGGTCTACTTATCTTTCCTGTCGAGTAACAACAAGTTAGGGTGAAAAAATATTTGCTGAGATTCCAGGAAACTCGGAGTTCTGTGGAAGCTCTGCAAACACTTTAAAATGAAAGCATATTTTCCTTGCCTCTGCTTAGGGCTACTTCAACAGGAAACAAAGCATAGAGATCGCACTGAGAACTAGTTGAGTGAGTTTCAGTTTCAAGCAGCTAGTACAAACCGCGTTTGAGTTAGAGTTCCAAATGCATGCATCCCTATAGGGGAAAATGAAGTGAAACCTACAATTTCAACGTGTTCCTGCAAACGAACTATTCAACCTAGAAGATCTAAATTTGGGCAGCCAAATGCAACCGGTCTACTTATCTTTCCTGTCGAGTAACAACAAGTTAGGGGGAAAAAATATTTGCTGAGATTCCAGGAAACTCGGAGTTCTGTGGAAGCTCTGCAAACACTTTAAAATGAAAGCATATTTTCCTTGCCTCTGCTTAGGGCTACTTCAACAGGAAACAAAGCATAGAGATCGCACTGAGAACTAGTTGAGTGAGTTTCAGTTTCAAGCAGCTAGTACAAACCGCGTTTGAGTTAGAGTTCCTAATGCATGCATCCCTATAGGGGAAAATGAAGTGAAACCTACAACTTCAAAGTGTTCCTGCAAACGAACTATTCAACCAAGAAGATCTAAATTTGGGCAGGCAAATGCAACCGGTCTACTTATCTTTCCTGTCGAGTAACAACAAGATAGGGGGAAAAAATATTTGCTGAGTTTCCAGGAAACTCGGAGTTCTGTGGAAGCTCTGCAAACAATTTAAAATGAAAGCATATTTTCCTTGCCTCTGCTTAGGGCTACTTCAACAGGAAACAAAGCATAGAGATCACACTGAGAACTAGTTGAGTGAGTTTCAGTTTCAAGCATCTAGTACAAACCGCGTTTGAGTTAGAGTTCCAAATGCATGTATCCCTATAGGGGAAAAGGAACAGAAACCTACAGCTTCAACGTGTTCCTGCAAACGAACTATTCAACCTAGAAGATCTAAATTTGTTCAGCCAAATGCAACCGGTCTTCTTATCTTTCCTGTCGAGTAACAACAAGTTAGGGTGAAAAAATATTTGCTGAGATTCCAGGAAACTCAAAGTTCTGTGGAATCACTGGAAATGCTATGAAATGAAAGTTTCTTTCCCTAGCCTGGGCTTAGGGTTACTTCAACAGAAAACAAAGCATAGAGATCGCACTGAGAACTAGCTGAGTGAGTTTCAGTTTCAAGCAGCTAGTAGAAACCGCGTTTGAGTTAGAGTTCCAAATGTATGTAACCCTATAGGGGAATATGAAGTGAAACCTACAGCTTCAAAGTGTTCCTGCAAACGAACTATTCAACCTAGAAGATCTAAATTTGGGCAGCCAAGTGCAACCGGTCTACTTATCTTTCCTGTCGAGTAACAACAAGTTAGGGGGAAAAAATATTTGCTGAGTTTCCAGGAAACTCGGAGTTCTGTGGAAGCTCTGCAAACACATTAAAATGAAAGCATATTTTCCTTGCCTCTGCTTAGGGCTACTTCAACAGGAAACAAAGCATAGAGACCGCACTGAGAACTAGTTGAGTGAGTTTCAGTTTCAAGCAGATAGTACAAACCGCGTTTGAGTTAGAGTTCCAAATGCATGTATCCCTATAGGGGAAAATGAAGTGAAACCTACAACTTCAAAGTGTTCCTGCAAACGAACTATTTAACTTAGAAGATCTAAATTTGGGCAGCCAAATGCAACTGGTCTACTTATCTTTCCTGTCGAGTAACAACAAGTTAGGGTGAAAAAATATTTGCTGAGATTCCAGGAAACTCAAAGTTCTGTGGATTCACTGGAAATGCTTTGAAATGAAAGTTTCTTTCCCTAGCCTGGGCTTAGGGTTACTTCAACAGGAAACAAAGCATAGAGATCGCACTGAGAACTAGTTGAGTGAGTTTCAGTTTCAAGCAGCTAGTACAAACCGCGTTTGAGTTAGATTTCCAAATGTATGTAACCCTATAGGGGAAAATGAAGTGAAACCTACAACTTCAAAGTGTTCCTGCAAACGAACTATTCAACCTAGAAGATCTAAATTTGGGCAGCCAAATGCAACCAGTCTACTTCTCTTTCCTGTCGAGTAACAACAAGTTAGGGTGAAAAAATATTTGCTGAGATTCCAGGAAACTCGGAGTTCTGTGGAAGCTCTGCAAACACTTTAAAATGAAAGCATATTTTCCTTGCCTCTGCTTAGGGCTACTTCAACAGGAAACAAAGCATAGAGATCGCACTGAGAACTAGTTGAGTGGGTTTCAGTTTCAAGCAGCTAGTACAAACCGCGTTTGAGTTAGAGTTCCAAATGCATGTATCCCTATAGGGGAAAATGAAGTGAAACCTACAACTTCAAAGTGTTCCTGCAAACGAACTATTTAACCTAGAAGATCTAAATTTGGCAGCCAAATGCAACTGGTCTACTTATCTTTCCTGTCGAGTAACAACAAGTTAGGGTGAAAAAATATTTGCTGAGATTCCAGGAAACTCAAAGTTCTGTGGATTCACTGGAAATGCTTTGAAATGAAAGTTTCTTTCCCTAGCCTGGGCTTAGGGTTACTTCAACAGAAAACAAAGCATAGAGATCGCACTGAGAACTAGTTGAGTGAGTTTCAGTTTCAAGCAGCTAGTACAAACCGCTTTGAGTTAGAGTTCCAAATGTATGTAACCGTATAGGGGAAAATGAAGTGAAACCTACAGCTTCAAAGTGTTCCTGCAAACGAACTATTCAACCTAGAAGACCTAAATTTGGGCAGCCAAATGCAACTGGTTTACTTATCTTTCCTCTCGAGTAACAACAAGTTAGGGTGAAAAAATATTTGCTGAGATTCCAGGAAACTCGAGTTCTGTGGAAGTTCTGCAAACACTTGAAAATTAAAGTACATTTTCCTTGCCTCTGCTTAGGGCTACTTCAACAGGAAACAAAGCATAGAGATCGCACTGAGAACTAGTTGAGTAAGTTTCAGTTTCAAGCAGCTAGTACAAACCGCGTTTGAGTTAGAGTTCCAAATGCATGTATCCCTATAGGGGAAAATGAAGTGAAACCTACAACTTCAAAGTGTTCCTGCAAACGAACTATTCAACCTAGAAGATATAAATTTGGGCTGCCAAATGCAACCGGTCTACTTATCTTTCCTGTCGAGTAACAACAAGTTAGGGTGAAAAAATATTTGCTGAGATTCCAGGAAACTCGGAGTTCTGTGGAAGCTCTGCAAACACTTTAAAATGAAAGTATATTTTCCTTGCCTCTGCTTAGGGCTACTTCAACAGGAAACAAAGCATAGAGATCGCACTGAGAACTAGTTGAGTGAGTTTCAGTTTCAAGCAGCTAGTACAAACCGCGTTTGAGTTAGAGTTCCAAATGCATGTATCCCTATAGGGGAAAATGAAGTGAAACCTACAACTTCAAAGTGTTCCCGCAAACGAACTATTCAACCTAGAAGATCTAAATTTGGGCAGCAAAATGCAACCGGTCTACTTATCTTTCCTGTCGAGTAACAACAAGTTAGGGTGAAAAAAATATTTGCTGAGATTCCAGGAAACTCAAAGTTCTGTGGATTCACTGGAAATGCTTTGAAATGAAAGTTTCTTTCCCTAGCCTGGGCTTAGGGTTACTTCAACAGAAAACAAAGCATAGAGATCTCACTGAGAACTAGTTGAGTGAGTTTCAGTTTCAAGCACCTAGTACAAACCGCGTTTGAGTTAGAGTTCCAAATGTATGTAACCCTATAGGGGAAAATGAAGTGAAACCTACAGCTTCAAAGTCTTCCTGCAAACGAACTATTCAACCTAGAAGATCTAAATTTGGGCAGCCAAATGCAACCGGTCTACTTATCTTTCCTGTCGAGTAACAACAAGTTAGGGTGAAAAAATATTTGCTGAGATTCCAGGAAACTCGGAGTTCTGTGGAAGCTCTGCCAACACTTTAAAATGAAAGCATATTTTCCTTGCCTCTGCTTAGGGCTACTTCAACAGGAAACAAAGCATAGAGATCGCACTGAGAACTAGTTGAGTGAGTTTCAGTTTCAAGCAGCTAGTACAAACCGCGTTTGAGTTAGAGTTCCAAATGCATGTATCCCTATAGGGGAAAATGAAGTGAAACCTACAACTTCAAAGTGTTCCTGCAAACGAACTATTTAACCTAGAAGATCTAAATTTGGGCAGGCAAATGCAACAGGTCTACTTATCTTTCCTGTCGAGTAACAACAAGTTAGGGTGAAAAAATATTTGCTGAGATTCCAGGAAACTCAAAGTTCTGTGGATTCACTGGAAATGCTTTGAAATGAAAGTTTCTTTCCCTAGCCTGGGCTTAGGGTTACTTCAACAGAAAACAAAGCATAGAGATCGCACTGAGAACTAGTTGAGTGAGTTTCAGTTTCAAGCAGCTAGTACAAACCGCTTTGAGTTAGAGTTCCAAATGTATGTAACCCTATAGGGGAAAATGAAGTGAAACCTACAGCTTCAAAGTGTTCCTGCAAACGAACTATTCAACCTAGAAGATCTAAATTTGGGCAGCCAAATGCAACCGGTCTACTTATCTTTCCTGTCGAGTAACAACAAGTTAGGGTGAAAAAATATTTGCTGAGATTCCAGGAAACTCGGAGTTCTGTGGAAGCTCTGCAAACACTTTAAAATGAAAGCATATTTTCCTTGCCTCTGCTTAGGGCTACTTCAACAGGAAACAAAGCATAGAGATCGCACTGAGAACTAGTTGAGTGGGTTTCAGTTTCAAGCAGCTAGTACAAACCGCGTTTTAGTTAGAGTTCCAAATGCATATATCCCTATAGGGGACAATGAAGTGAAACCTACAACTTCAAAGTGTTCCTGCAAACGAACTATTCAACCTAGAAGACCTAAATTTGGGCAGCCAAATGCAACCGGTTTACTTATCTTTCCTCTCGAGTAACAACAAGTTAGGGTGAAAAAATATTTGCTGAGATTCCAGGAATCTCGGAGTTCTGTGGAAGTACTGCAAACACTTTAAAATGAAAGTACATTTTCCTTGCCTCTGCTTAGGGCTACTTCAACAGGAAACAAAGCATAGAGATCGCACTGAAAACTAGTTGAGTAAGTTTCAGTTTCAAGCAGCTAGTACAAACCGCGTTTGAGTTAGAGTTCCAAATGCATGTATCCCTATAGGGGAAAATGAAGTGAAACCTACAGCTTCAAAGTCTTCCTGCAAACGAACTATTCAACCTAGAAGATCTAAATTTGGGCAGCCAAATGCAACCGGTCTACTTATCTTTCCTGTCGAGTAACAACAAGTTAGGGTGAAAAAATATTTGCTGAGATTCCAGGAAACTCGGAGTTCTGTGGAAGCTCTGCCAACACTTTAAAATGAAAGCATATTTTCCTTGCCTCTGCTTAGGGCTACTTCAACAGGAAACAAAGCATAGAGATCGCACTGAGAACTAGTTGAGTGAGTTTCAGTTTCAAGCAGCTAGTACAAACCGCGTTTGAGTTAGAGTTCCAAATGCATGTATCCCTATAGGGGAAAATGAAGTGAAACCTACAACTTCAAAGTGTTCCTGCAAACGAACTATTTAACCTAGAAGATCTAAATTTGGGCAGGCAAATGCAACAGGTCTACTTATCTTTCCTGTCGAGTAACAACAAGTTAGGGTGAAAAAAATATTTGCTGAGATTCCAGGAAACTCAAAGTTCTGTGGATTCACTGGAAATGCTTTGAAATGAAAGTTTCTTTCCCTAGCCTGGGCTTAGGGTTACTTCAACAGAAAACAAAGCATAGAGATCGCACTGAGAACTAGTTGAGTGAGTTTCAGTTTCAAGCAGCTAGTACAAACCGCTTTGAGTTAGAGTTCCAAATGTATGTAACCCTATAGGGGAAAATGAAGTGAAACCTACAGCTTCAAAGTGTTCCTGCAAACGAACTATTCAACCTAGAAGATCTAAATTTGGGCAGCCAAATGCAACCGGTCTACTTATCTTTCCTGTCGAGTAACAACAAGTTAGGGTGAAAAAATATTTGCTGAGATTCCAGGAAACTCGGAGTTCTGTGGAAGCTCTGCAAACACTTTAAAATGAAAGCATATTTTCCTTGCCTCTGCTTAGGGCTACTTCAACAGGAAACAAAGCATAGAGATCGCACTGAGAACTAGTTGAGTGGGTTTCAGTTTCAAGCAGCTAGTACAAAACCGCGTTTTAGTTAGAGTTCCAAATGCATATATCCCTATAGGGGACAATGAAGTGAAACCTACAACTTCAAAGTGTTCCTGCAAACGAACTATTCAACCTAGAAGACCTAAATTTGGGCAGCCAAATGCAACCGGTTTACTTATCTTTCCTCTCGAGTAACAACAAGTTAGGGTGAAAAAATATTTGCTGAGATTCCAGGAATCTCGGAGTTCTGTGGAAGTACTGCAAACACTTTAAAATGAAAGTACATTTTCCTTGCCTCTGCTTATGGGCTACTTCAACAGGAAACAAAGCATAGAGATCGCACTGAAAACTAGTTGAGTAAGTTTCAGTTTCAAGCAGCTAGTACAAACCGCGTTTGAGTTAGAGTTCCAAATGCATGTATCCCTATAGGGGAAAATGAAGTGAAACCTACAACTTCAAAGTGTTCCTGCAAACGAACTATTCAACCTAGAAGATCTAAATTTGGGCAGCCAAATGCAACCGGTCTACTTATCTTTCCTGTCGAGTAACAACAAGTTAGGGTGAAAAAATATTTGCTGAGATTCCAGGAAACTCGGAGTTCTGTGGAAGCTCTGCAAACACTTTAAAATGAAAGTACATTTTCCTTGCGTCTGCCTAGGGCTACTTCAACAGGAAACAAAGCATAGAGATCGCACTGAGAACTAGTTGAGTGAGTTTCAGTTTCAAGCAGCTAGTACAAACCGCGTTTGAGTTAGAATTCCAAATGCATGTATCCCTATAGAGGAAAATGAAGTGAAACCTACAGCTTCAAAGTGTTCCTGCAAACGAACTATTCAACCTAGAAGATCTAAATTTGGGCAGCCAAATGCAACCAGTCTACTTATCTTTCCTGTCGAGTAACAACAAGTTAGGGTGAAAAAATATTTGCTGAGATTCCAGGAAACTCGGAGTTCTGTGGAAGCTCTGCAAACACTTTAAAATGAAAGTATATTTTCCTTTGCCTCTGCTTAGGGCTACTTCAACAGGAAACAAAGCATAGAGATCGCACTGAGAACTAGTTGAGTGAATTTCAGTTTCAAGCAACTAGTACAAACCGCGTTTGAGTTAGAGTTCCAAATGCATGTATCCCTATAGGGGAAAATGAAGTGTAACCTACAACTTCAACGTGTTCCTGCAAACGAACTATTCAACCTAGAAGATCTAAATTTGGGTAGCCAAATGCAACCGGTCTACTTATCTTTCCTGTCTAGTAACAAAAAGTTAGGGTGAAAAAATATTTGCTGAGATTCCAGGAAACTCGGAGTTCTGTGGAAGCTCTGCAAACACTTTAAAATGAAAGCATATTTTCCTTGCCTCTGCTTAGGGCTACTTCAACAGGAAACAAAGCATAGAGATCGCACTGAGAACTAGTTGAGTGAGTTTCAGTTTCAAGCAGCTAGTACAAACCGCGTTTGAGTTAGAGTTCCAAATGCATGTATCCCTATAGGGAAAATGATGTGAAACCTACAACTTCAACGTGTTCCTGCAAACGAACTATTCAACCTAGAAGATCTAAATTTGGGCAGCCAAATGCAACCGGTCTACTTATCTTTCCTGTCGAGTAACAACAAGTTAGGGTGAAAAATATTTGCTGAGATTCCAGGAAACTCGGAGTTCTGTGGAAGCTCTGCAAACACTTTAAAATGAAAGCATATTTTCCTTGCCTCTGCTTAGGGCTACTTCAACAGGAAACAAAGCATAGAGATCGCACTGAGAACTAGTTGAGTGAGTTTCAGTTTCAAGCAGCTAGTACAAACCGCGTTTGAGTTAGAGTTCCAAATGCATGTATCCCTATAGGGGACAATGAAGTGAAACCTACAACTTCAAAGTGTTCCTGCAAACGAACTATTCAACCTAGAAGATCTAAATTTGGGTAGCCAAATGCAACCGGTCTACTTATCTTTCCTGTTGAGTAACAACAAGTTTGGGTGAAAAAATATTTGCTGAGATTCCAGGAAACTCGGAGTTCTGTGGAAGCTCTGCAAACACTTTAAAATTAAAGTATATTTTCCTTACCTCTGCTTAGTGCTACTTCAACAGGAAACAAAGCATAGAGATCGCACTGAGAACTAGTTGAGTGAGTTTCAGTTTCAAGCAGCTAGTACAAACCGCGTTTGAGTTAGAGTTCCAAATGCATGTATCCCTATAGGGGAAAAGGAAGTGAAACCTACAGCTTCAAAGTGTTCCTGCAAACGAACTATTCAACCTAGAAGATGTAAATTTGGGCAGCCAAATGCAACCAGTCTTCTTATCTTTCCTGTCGAGTAACAACAAGTTAGGGTGAAAAAATATTTGCTGAGATTCCAGGAAACTCAAAGTTCTGTGGATTCACTGGAAATGCTTTGAAATGAAAGTTTCTTTCCCTAGCCTGGGCTTAGGGTTACTTAAACAGAAAACAAAGCATAGAGATCGCACTGAGAACTAGTTGAGTGAGTTTCAGTTTCAATCAGCTAGTACAAACCGCTTTGAGTTAGAGTTCCAAATGTATGTAACCCTATAGGGGAAAATGAAGTGAAACCTACAGCTTCAAAGTGTTCCTGCAAACGAACTATTCAACCTAGAAGATCTAAATTTGGGCAGCCAAATGCAACCGGTCTACTTATCTTTCCTGTCGAGTAACAACAAGTTAGGGTGAAAAAATATTTGCTGAGATTCCAGGAAACTCGGAGTTCTGTGGAAGCTCTGCAAACACTTTAAAATGAAAGCATATTTTCCTTGCCTCTGCTTAGGGCTACTTCAACAGGAAACAAAGCATAGAGATCGCACTGAGAACTAGTTGAGTGAGTTTCAGTTTCAAGCAGCTAGTACAAACCGCGTTTGAGTTAGAGTTCCAAATGCATGTATCCCTATAGGGGAAAATGATGTGAAACCTACAACTTCAACGTGTTCCTGCAAACGAACTATTCAACCTAGAAGATCTAAATTTGGGCAGCCAAATGCAACCGGTCTACTTATCTTTCCTGTCAAAGGGAAAGGAGAGTAACAACAAGTTAGGGTGAAAAAATATTTGCTGAGATTCCAGGAAACTCGGAGTTCTGTGGAAGCTCTGCAAACACTTTAAAATGAAAGCATATTTCCTTGCCTCTGCTTAGGGCTACTTCAACAGGAAACAAAGCATAGAGATCGCACTGAGAACTAGTTGAGTGAGTTTCAGTTTCAAGCAGCTAGTACAAACCGCGTTTGAGTTAGAGTTCCAAATGCATGTATCCCTATAGGGGACAATGAAGTGAAACCTACAACTTCAAAGTGTTCCTGCAAACGAACTATTCAACCTAGAAGATCTAAATTTGGGTAGCCAAATGCAACCGGTCTACTTATCTTTCCTGTTGAGTAACAACAAGTTTGGGTGAAAAAATATTTGCTGAGATTCCAGGAAACTCGGAGTTCTGTGGAAGCTCTGCAAACACTTTAAATTAAAGTATATTTTCCTTACCTCTGCTTAGTGCTACTTCAACAGGAAACAAAGCATAGAGATCGCACTGAGAACTAGTTGAGTGAGTTTCAGTTTCAAGCAGCTAGTACAAACCGCGTTTGAGTTAGAGTTCCAAATGCATGTATCCCTATAGGGAAAAGGAAGTGAAACCTACAGCTTCAAAGTGTTCCTGCAAACGAACTATTCAACCTAGAAGATGTAAATTTGGGCAGCCAAATGCAACCAGTCTTCTTATCTTTCCTGTCGAGTAAAAACAAGTTAGGGTGAAAAAATATTTGCTGAGATTCCAGGAAACTCAAAGTTCTGTGGATTCACTGGAAATGGTTTAAATGAAAGTTTCTTTCCCTAGCCTGGGCTTAGGGTTACTTAAACAGAAAACAAAGCATAGAGATCGCACTGAGAACTAGTTGAGTGAGTTTCAGTTTCAATCAGCTAGTACAAACCGCTTTGAGTTAGAGTTCCAAATGTATGTAACCCTATAGGGGAAAATGAAGTGAAACCTACAGCTTCAAAGTGTTCCTGCAAACGAACTATTCAACCTAGAAGATCTAAATTTGGGCAGCCAAATGCAACCGGTCTACTTATCTTTCCTGTCGAGTAACAACAAGTTAGGGTGAAAAATATTTGCTGAGATTCCAGGAAACTCGGAGTTCTGTGGAAGCTCTGCAAACACTTTAAAATGAAAGCATATTTTCCTTGCCTCTGCTTAGGGCTACTTCAACAGGAAACAAAGCATAGAGATCGCACTGAGAACTAGTTGAGTGGGTTTCAGTTTCAAGCAGCTAGTACAAACCGCGTTTGAGTTAGAGTTCCAAATGCATATATCCCTATAGGGGACAATGAAGTGAAACCTACAACTTCAAAGTGTTCCTGCAAACGAACTATTCAACCTAGAAGACTCTAAATTTGGCCAGCCAAATGCAACCGGTTTACTTATCTTTCCTCTCGAGTAACAAAAAGTTAGGGTGAAAAAATATTTGCTGAGATTCCAGGAAACTCGGAGTTCTGTGGAAGTACTGCAAACACTTTAAAATGAAAGTACATTTTCCTTGCCTCTGCTTAGGGCTACTTCAACAGGAAACAAAGCATAGAGATCGCACTGAGAACTAGTTGAGTAAGTTTCAGTTTCAAGCAGCTAGTACAAACCGCGTTTGAGTTAGAGTTCCAAATGCATGTATCCCAATAGGGGAAAATGAAGTGAAACCTACAACTTCAAAGTGTTCCTGCAAACGAACTATTCAACCTAGAAGATCTAAATTTGGGCAGCCAAATGCAACCGGTCTACTTATCTTTCCTGTCGAGTAACAACAAGTTAGGGTGAAAAAATATTTGCTGAGATTCCAGGAAACTCGGAGTTCTGTGGAAGCTCTGCAAACACTTTAAAATGAAAGCATATTTTCCTTGCCTCTGCTTAGGGCTACTTCAACAGGAAACAAAGCATAGAGATCGCACTGAGAACTAGTTGAGTGAGTTTCAGTTTCAAGCAGCTAGTACAAACCGCGTTTGAGTTAGAGTTCCAAATGCATGTATCCCTATAGGGGAAAATGATGTGAAACCTACAACTTCAACGTGTTCCTGCAAACGAACTATTCAACCTAGAAGATCTAAATTTGGGCAGCCAAATGCAACCGGTCTACTTATCTTTCCTGTCGAGTAACAACAAGTTAGGGTGAAAAAATATTTGCTGAGATTCCAGGAAACTCGGAGTTCTGTGGAAGCTCTGCAAACACTTTAAAATGAAAGCATATTTTCCTTGCCTCTGCTTAGGGCTACTTCAACAGGAAACAAAGCATAGAGATCGCACTGAGAACTAGTTGAGTGAGTTTCAGTTTCAAGCAGCTAGTACAAACCGCGTTTGAGTTAGAGTTCCAAATGCATGTATCCCTATAGGGGACAATGAAGTGAAACCTACAACTTCAAAGTGTTCCTGCAAACGAACTATTCAACCTAGAAGATCTAAATTTGGGTAGCCAAATGCAACCGGTCTACTTATCTTTCCTGTTGAGTAACAACAAGTTTGGGTGAAAAAATATTTGCTGAGATTCCAGGAAACTCGGAGTTCTGTGGAAGCTCTGCAAACACTTTAAAATTAAAGTATATTTTCCTTACCTCTGCTTAGTGCTACTTCAACAGGAAACAAAGCATAGAGATCGCACTGAGAACTAGTTGAGTGAGTTTCAGTTTCAAGCAGCTAGTACAAACCGCGTTTGAGTTAGAGTTCCAAATGCATGTATCCCTATAGGGGAAAAGGAAGTGAAACCTACAGCTTCAAAGTGTTCCTGCAAACGAACTATTCAACCTAGAAGATGTAAATTTGGGCAGCCAAATGCAACCAGTCTTCTTATCTTTCCTGTCGAGTAACAACAAGTTAGGGTGAAAAAATATTTGCTGAGATTCCATGAAACTCAAAGTTCTGTGGATTCACTGGAAATGGTTTAAAATGAAAGTTTCTTTCCCTAGCCTGGGCTTAGGGTTACTTAAACAGAAAACAAAGCATAGAGATCGCACTGAGAACTAGTTGAGTGAGTTTCAGTTTCAATCAGCTAGTACAAACCGCTTTGAGTTAGAGTTCCAAATGTATGTAACCCTATAGGGGAAAATGAAGTGAAACCTACAGCTTCAAAGTGTTCCTGCAAACGAACTATTCAACCTAGAAGATCTAAATTTGGGCAGCCAAATGCAACCGGTCTACTTATCTTTCCTGTCGAGTAACAACAAGTTAGGGTGAAAAAATATTTGCTGAGATTCCAGGAAACTCGGAGTTCTGTGGAAGCTCTGCAAACACTTTAAAATGAAAGCATATTTTCCTTGCCTCTGCTTAGGGCTACTTCAACAGGAAACAAAGCATAGAGATCGCACTGAGAACTAGTTGAGTGGGTTTCAGTTTCAAGCAGCTAGTACAAACCGCGTTTGAGTTAGAGTTCCAAATGCATATATCCCTATAGGGGACAATGAAGTGAAACCTACAACTTCAAAGTGTTCCTGCAAACGAACTATTCAACCTAGAAGACCTAAATTTGGCCAGCCAAATGCAACCGGTTTACTTATCTTTCCTCTCGAGTAACAAAAAGTTAGGGTGAAAAAATATTTGCTGAGATTCCAGGAAACTCGGAGTTCTGTGGAAGTACTGCAAACACTTTAAAATGAAAGTACATTTTCCTTGCCTCTGCTTAGGGCTACTTCAACAGGAAACAAAGCATAGAGATCGCAATGAGAACTAGTTGAGTAAGTTTCAGTTTCAAGCAGCTAGTACAAACCGCGTTTGAGTTAGAGTTCCAAATGCATGTATCCCAATAGGGGAAAATGAAGTGAAACCTACAACTTCAAAGTGTTCCTGCAAACGAACTATTCAACCTAGAAGATCTAAATTTGGGCAGCCAAATGCAACCGGTCTACTTATCTTTCCTGTCGAGTAACAACAAGTTAGGGTGAAAAAATATTTGCTGAGATTCCAGAAAACTCGGAGTTCTGTGGAAGCTCTGCAAACACTTTAAAATGAAAGTACATTTTCCTTGCGTCTGCCTAGGGCTACTTCAACAGGAAACAAAGCATAGAGATCGAACTGAGAACTAGTTGAGTGAGTTTCAGTTTCAAACAGCTAGTACAAACCGCGTTTGAGTTAGATTTCCAAATGCATGTATCCCTATAGAGGAAAATGAAGTGAAACCTACAGCTTCAAAGTGTTCCTGCAAACGAACTATTCAACCTAGAAATCTAAATTTGGGCAGCCAAATGCAACCGGTCTACTTATCTTTCCTGTCGAGTAACAACAAGTTAGGGTGAAAAAATATTTGCTGAGATTCCAGGAAACTCGGAGTTCTGTGGAAGCTCTGCAAACACTTTAAAATGAAAGTATATTTTCCTTGCCTCTGCTTAGGGCTACTTCAACAGGAAACAAAGCATAGAGATCGCACTGAGAACTAGTTGAGTGAATTTCAGTTTCAAGCAGCTAGTACAAACCGCGTTTGAGTTAGAGTTCCAAATGCATGTATCCCTATAGGGGAAAATGAAGTGTAACCTACAACTTCAACGTGTTCCTGCAAACGAACTATTCAACCTAGAAGATCTAAATTTGGGTAGCCAAATGCAACCGGTCTACTTATCTTTCCTGTCGAGTAACAACAAGTTAGGGTGAAAAAATATTTGCAGAGATTCCAGGAAACTCGGAGTTCTGTGGATTCGCTGGAAATGCTTTGAAATGAAAGTTTCTTTCCCTAGCCTGGGGTTAGGGTTACTTCAACACTTTAAAATGAAAGCATATTTTCCTTGCCTCTGCTTAGGGCTACTTCAACAGGAAACAAAGCATAACTAGTTGCGTGAGTTTCAGTTTCAAGCAGCTAGTACAAACCGCGTTTGTGTTAGAGTTCCAAATGCATGTATCCCTATAGGGGACAATGAAGTGAAACCTACAACTTCAAAGTGTTCCTGCAAACGAACTATTCAACCTAGAAGATCTAAATTTGGGCAGCCAAATGCAACCGGTCTACTTATCTTTCCTGTCGAGTAACAACAAGTTAGGGTGAAAAAATATTTGCTGAGATTCCAGGAAACTCGGAGTTCTGTGGAAGCTCTGCAAACACTTTAAAATGAAAGCATATTTTCCTTGCCTCTGCTTAGGGCTACTTCAACAGGAAACAAAGCATAGAGATCGCACTGAGAACTAGTTGAGTGAGTTTCAGTTTCAAGCAGCTAGTACAAACCGCGTTTGAGTTAGAGTTCCAAATGCATGTATCCCTATAGGGGAAAATGAAGTGAAACCTACAACTTCAAAGTATTCCTGCAAACGAACTATTCAACCTAGAAGATCTAAATTTGGGCAGCCAAATGCAACCGGTCTACTTATCTTTCCTGTCGAGTAACAACAAGTTAGCGTGAAAAAATATTTGCTGAGATTCCAGGAAACTCGGAGTTCTGTGGAAGCTCTGCAAACACGTTAAAATGAAAGCATATTTTCCTTGCCTCTGCTTAGGGCTACTTCAACAGGAAACAAAGCATAGAGATCGCACTGAGAACTAGTTGAGTGAGTTTCAGTTTCAAGCAGCTAGTAAAAACCACGTTTGAGTTAGAGTTCCAAATGCATGTATCCCTATAGGGGAAAAGGAAGTGAAACCTACAGCTTCAAAGTGTTCCTGCAAACGAACTATTCAACCTAGAAGATGTAAATTTGGGCAGCCAAATGCAACCAGTCTTCTTATCTTTCCTGTCGAGTAACAACAAGTTAGGGTGAAAAAATATTTGCTGAGATTCCAGGAAACTCAAAGTTCTGTGGATTCACTGGAAATGCTTTGAAATGAAAGTTTCTTTCCCTAGCCTGGGCTTAGGGTTACTTCAACAGAAAACAAAGTATAGAGATCGCACTGAGAACTAGTTGAGTGAGTTTCTGTTTCAAGCAGCTAGTGCAAACCGCGTTTGAGTTAGAGTTCCAAATGCATGTATCCCTATAGGGGAAAATGAAGTGAAACCTACAACTTCAAAGTGTTCCTGCAAAGGAACTCTTCAACCTAGAAGATCTAAATTTGGGCAGCCAAATGCAACCGGTCTACTTATCTTTCCTGTCGAGTAACAACAAGTTAGGGTGAAAAAATATTTGCTGAGATTCCAGGAAACTCGGAGTTCTGTGGAATCACTGGAAATGCATTGAAATGAAAGTTTCTTTCCCTAGCCTGGGCTTAGGGTTACTTCAACAGAAAACAAAGCATAGAGATCGCACTGAGAACTAGTTGAGTGAGTTTCAGTTTCAAGCAGCTAGTACAAACCGCGTTTGAGTTAGAGTTCCAAATGCATGTATCCCTATAGGGGAAAATGAAGTGAAACCTACAACTTCAACGTGTTCCTGCAAACGAACTATTCAACCTAGAAGTTCTAAATTTGGGCAGCCAAAGGCAACCGGTCTACTTATGTTTCCTGTCGAGTAACAACAAGTTAGGGTGAAAAAATATTTGCTGAGATTCCAGGAAACACGGAGTTCTGTGGAAGCTCTGCAAACACTTTAAAATGAAAGCATATTTTCCTTGCCTCTGCTTAGGGCTACTTCAACAGGAAACAAAGCATAGAGATCACACTGACAACTAGTTGAGTGAGTTTCAGTTTCAAGCAGCTAGTACAAACCGCGTTTGAGTTCGAGTTCCAAATGCATGTATCCCTATAGGGGAAAATGAAGTGAAACCTACAACTTCAAAGTGTTCCTGCAAACGAACTATTCAACCTAGAAGATCTAAATTTGGGCAGCCAAATGCAACCGGTCTACTTATCTTTCCTGTTGAGTAACAACAAGTTAGGGTGAAAAAATATTTGCTGAGATTCCAGGAAACTCGGAGTTCTGTGGAAACTCTGCAAACTCTTTAAAATGAAAGTATATTTTCCTTGCCTCTGCTTAGGGCTACTTCAACAGGAAACAAAGCATAGAGATCGCACTGAGAACTAGATGAGTGAGTTTCAGTTTCAAGCAGCTAGTACAAACCGCGTTTGAGTTCGAGTTCCAAATGCATGTATCCCTATAGGGGAAAGGGAAGTGAAACCTACAACTTCAACGTGTTCCTGCAAACGAACTATTCAACCTAGAAGATCTAAATTTGGGCAGCCAAATGCAACCGGTCTACTTATCTTTCCTGTGGAGTAACAACAAGTTAGGGTGAAAAAATATTTGCTGAGATTCCAGGAAACTCGGAGTTCTGTGGAAGCTCTGCAAACACTTTAAAATGAAAGCATATTTTCCTTGCCTCTGCTTAGGGCTACTTCAACAGGAAACCAAGCATAGAGATCGCACTGAGAACTAGTTGCGTGAGTTTCAGTTTCAAGCAGCTAGTACAAACCGCGTTTGAGTTAGAGTTCCAAATGCATGTATCCCTATAGGGGAAAATGAAGTGAAACCTACAACTTCAACGTGTTACTGCAAACGAACTATTCAACCTAGAAGATCTACATTTGGGCAGCCAAAGGCAACCGGTCTCCTTATCTTTCCTGTCGAGTAACAACAAGTTAGGGTGAAAAAATATTTGCTGAGATTCCAGGAAACTCGGAGTTCTGTGGAAGCTCTGCAAACACTTTAAAATGAAAGTATATTTTCCTTGCCTGTGCTTAGGGCTACTTCAACAGGAAACAAAGCATAGAGATCGCACTGAGAACTAGATGAGTGAGTTTCAGTTTCAAGCAGCTAGTACAAACCGCGTTTGAGTTACAGTTCCAAATGCATGTATCCCTGTAGGGGAAAAGGAAGTGAAACCTACAACTTCAACGTGTTCCTGCAAACGAACTATTCAACCTAGAAGATCTAAATTTGGGCAGCCAAATGCAACCGGTCTACTTATCTTTCCTGTCGAGTAACAACAAGTTAGGGTGAAAAAATATTTGCTGAGATTCCAGGAAACTCAAAGTTCTGAGGAATCACTGGAAATGCTTTGAAATGAAAGTTTCTTTCCCTAGCCTGGGCTTAGGGTTACTTCAACAGAAAACAAAGCATAGAGATCGCACTGAGAACTAGTTGAGTGAGTTTCAGTTTCAAGCAGCTAGTACAAACCGCGTTTGAGTTAGAGTTCCAAGTGCATGTATCCCTATAGGGGAAAATGAAGTGAAACCTACAACTTCAACGTGTTCCTGGAAACGAACTATTCAACCTAGAAGATCTAAATTTGGGCAGCCAAATGCAACCGGTCTACTTATCTTTCCTGTCGAGTAACAACAAGTTAGGGTGAAAAAATATTTGCTGAGATTCCAGGAAACTCGGAGTTCTGTGGAAACTCTGCAAACACTTTAAAATGAAAGTATATTTTCCTTGCCTCTGCTTAGGGCTACTTCAACAGGAAACAAAGCATAGAGATCGCACTGAGAACTAGATGAGTGAGTTTCAGTTTCAAGCAACTAGTACAAACCGCGTTTGAGTTCGAGTTCCAAATGCATGTATCCCTATAGGGGAAAGGGAAGTGAAACCTACAACTTCAACGTGTTCCTGCAAACGAACTATTCAACCTAGAAGATCTAAATTTGGGCAGCCAAATGCAACCGGTCTACTTATCTTTCCTGTCGAGTAACAACAAGTTAGGGTGAAAAAATATTTGCTGAGATTCCAGGAAACTCGGAGTTCTGTGGAAGCTCTGCAAACACTTTAAAATGAAAGCATATTTTCCTTGCCTCTGCTTAGGGCTACTTCAACAGGAAACCAAGCATAGAGATCGCACTGAGAACTAGTTGCGTGAGTTTCAGTTTCAAGCAGCTAGTACAAACCGCGTTTGAGTTAGAGTTCCAAATGCATGTATCCCTATAGGGGAAAATGAAGTGAAACCTACAACTTCAACGTGTTACTGCAAACGAACTATTCAACCTAGAAGATCTACATTTGGGCAGCCAAAGGCAACCGGTCTCCTTATCTTTCCTGTCGAGTAACAACAAGTTAGGGTGAAAAAATATTTGCTGAGATTCCAGGAAACTCGGAGTTCTGTGGAAGCTCTGCAAACACTTTAAAATGAAAGTATATTTTCCTTGCCTGTGCTTAGGGCTACTTCAACAGGAAACAAAGCATAGAGATCGCACTGAGAACTAGATGAGTGAGTTTCAGTTTCAAGCAGCTAGTACAAACCGCGTTTGAGTTACAGTTCCAAATGCATGTATCCCTGTAGGGGAAAAGGAAGTGAAAACTACAACTTCAACGTGTTCCTGCAAACGAACTATTCAACCTAGAAGATCTAAATTTGGGCAGCCAAATGCAACCGGTCTACTTATCTTTCCTGTCGAGTAACAACAAGTTAGGGTGAAAAAATATTTGCTGAGATTCCAGGAAACTCAAAGTTCTGAGGAATCACTGGAAATGCTTTGAAATGAAAGTTTCTTTCCCTAGCCTGGGCTTAGGGTTACTTCAACAGAAAACAAAGCATAGAGATCGCACTGAGAACTAGTTGAGTGAGTTTCAGTTTCAAGCAGCTAGTACAAACCGCGTTTGAGTTAGAGTTCCAAGTGCATGTATCCCTATAGGGGAAAATGAAGTGAAACCTACAACTTCAACGTGTTCCTGGAAACGAACTATTCAACCTAGAAGATCTAAATTTGGGCAGCCAAAGGCAACCGGTCTACTTATCTTTCCTGTCGAGTAACAACAATTTAGGGTGAAAAAATATTTGCTGAGATTCCAGGAAACTCGGAGTTCTGTGGAAGCTCTGCAAACACTTTAAAATGAAAGCATATTTTCCTTGCCTCTGCTTAGGGCTACTTCAACAGGAAACAAAGCATAGAGATCGCACTGAGAACTAGATGAGTGAGTTTCAGTTTCAAGCAGCTAGTACAAACCGCGTTTGAGTTACAGTTCCAAATGCATGTATCCCTGTAGGGGAAAAGGAAGTGAAACCTACAACTTCAACGTGTTCCTGCCAACGAACTATTCAACCTAGAAGATCTAAATTTGGGCAGCCAAATGCAACCGGTCTACTTATCTTTCCTGTCGAGTAACAACAAGTTAGGGTGAAAAAATATTTGCTGAGATTCCAGGAAACTCGGAGTTCTGTGGAAGCTCTGCAAACACTTTAAAATGAAAGCATATTTTCCTTGCCTCTGCTTAGGGCTACTACAACAGGAAACAAAGCATAGAGATCGCACTGAGAACTAGTTGCATGAGTTTCAGTTTCAATCAGCTAGTACAAACCGCGTTTGAGTTAGAGTTCCAAATGCATGTATCCCTATAGGGGACAATGAAGTGAAACCTACAACTTCAAAGTGTTCCTGCAAACGAACTATTCAACCTAGAAGATCTAAATTTGGGCAGCCAAATGCAACCGGTCTACTTATCTTTCCTCTCGAGTAACAACAAGTTAGGGTGAAAAAATATTTGCTGAGATTCCAGGAAACTCGGAGTTCTGTGGAAGCTCTGCAAACACTTTAAAATGAAAGCATATTTTCCTTGCCTCTGCTTAGGGCTACTTCAACAGGAAACAAAGCATAGAGATCGCACTGAGAACTAGTTGCGTGAGTTTCAGTTTCAAGCAGCTAGTACAAACCGCGTTTGAGTTAGAGTTCCAAATGCATGTATCCCAATAGGGGACAATGAAGTGAAACCTACAACTTCAAAGTGTTCCTGCAAACGAACTATTCAACCTAGAAGATCTACATTTGGGCAGCCAAATGCAACCGGTCTACTTATCTTTCCTGTCGAGTAACAACAAGTTAGGGTGAAAAAATATTTGCTGAGATTCCAGGAAACTCGGAGTTCTGTGGAAGCTCTGCAAATACTTTAAAATGAAAGTATATTTTCCTTGCCTCTGCTTAGGGCTACTTCAACAGGAAACAAAGCATAGAGATCGCACTGAGAACTAGTTGAGTGAGTTTCAGTTTCAAGCAGCTAGTACAAACCGCGTTTGAGTTAGAGTTCCAAATGCATGTATCCCTATAGGGGAAAATGAAGTGAAACCTACAACTTCAACGTGTTCCTGCAAACGAACTATTCAACCTAGAAGATCTAAATTTGGGCAGCCAAATGCAACCGGTTTTCTTATCTTTCCTGTCGAGTAACAACAAGTTAGGGTGAAAAAATATTTGCTGAGATTCCAGGAAACTCGGAGTTCTGTGGAAGCTCTGCAAACACTTTAAAATGAAAGTATATTTTCGTTGCCTCTGCTTAGGGCTACTTCAACAAGAAAAAAAGCATAGAGATCGCACTGAGAACTAGTTGAGTGAGTTTCAGTTTCAAGCAGCTAGTACAAACCGCGTTTGAGTTAGAGTTCCAAATGCATGTATCCCTATAGGGGAAAATGAAGTGAAACCTACAACTTCAACGTGTTCCTGCAAACGAACTATTCAACTTAGAAGATCTAAATTTGGGCAGCCAAAGGCAACCGGTCTACTTATCTTTCCTGTCGAGTAACAACAATTTAGGGTGAAAAAATATTTGCTGAGATTCCAGGAAACTCGGAGTTCTGTGGAAGCTCTGCAAACACATTAAAATGAAAGCATATTTTCCTTGCCTCTGCTTAGGGCTACTACAACAGGAAACAAAGCATAGAGATCGCACTGAGAACTAGATGAGTGAGTTTCAGTTTCAAGCAACTAGTACAAACCGCATTTGAGTTAGAGTTCCAAATGCATGTATCCCTATAGGGGACAATGAGTGAAACCTACAACTTCAAAGTGTTCCTGCAAACGAACTATTCAACCTAGAAGATCTAAATTTGGGCAGCCAAATGCAACCGGTCTACTTATCTTTCCTGTCGAGTAACAACAAGTTAGGGTGAAAAAATATTTGCTGAGATTCCAGGAAACTCAAAGTTCTGAGGAATCACTGGAAATGCTTTGAAATGAAAGTTTCTTTCCCTAGCCTGGGCTTAGGGTTACTTCAACAGAAAACAAAGCATAGAGATCGCACTGAGAACTAGTTGAGTGAGTTTCAGTTTCAAGCAGCTAGTACAAACCGCGTTTGAGTTAGAGTTCCAAGTGCATGTATCCCTATAGGGGAAAATGAAGTGAAACCTACAACTTCAAAGTGTTCCTGCAAACGAACTATTCAACCTAGAAGATCTACATTTGGGCAGCCAAATGCAACCGGTCTACTTATCTTTCCTGTCGAGTAACAACAAGTTAGGGTGAAAAAATATTTGCTGAGATTCCAGGAAACTCGGAGTTCTGTGGAAGCTCTGCAAATACTTTAAAATGAAAGTATATTTTCCTTGCCTCTGCTTAGGGCTACTTCAACAGGAAACAAAGCATAGAGATCGCACTGAGAACTAGTTGAGTGAGTTTCAGTTTCAAGCAGCTAGTACAAACCGCGTTTGAGTTAGAGTTCCAAATGCATGTATCCCTATAGGGGAAAATGAAGTGAAACCTACAACTTCAACGTGTTCCTGCAAACGAACTATTCAACCTAGAAGATCTAAATTTGGGCAGCCAAATGCAACCGGTCTTCTTATCTTTCCTGTCGAGTAACAACAAGTTAGGGTGAAAAAATATTTGCTGAGATTCCAGGAAACTCGGAGTTCTGTGGAAGCTCTGCAAACACTTTAAAATGAAAGTATATTTTCGTTGCCTCTGCTTAGGGCTACTTCAACAAGAAAAAAAGCATAGAGATCGCACTGAGAACTAGTTGAGTGAGTTTCAGTTTCAAGCAGCTAGTACAAACCGCGTTTGAGTTAGAGTTCCAAATGCATGTATCCCTATGGGGGAAAATGAAGTGAAACCTACAACTTCAACGTGTTCCTGCAAACGAACTATTCAACCTAGAAGATCTAAATTTGGGCAGCCAAAGGCAACCGGTCTCCTTATCTTTCCTGTCGAGTAACAACAAGTTAGGGTGAAAAAATATTTGCTGAGATTCCAGGAAACTCGGAGTTCTGTGGAAGCTCTGCAAACACTTTAAAATGAAAGGATATTTTCCTTGCCTCTGCTTAGGGCTACTTCAACAGGAAACAAAGCATAGAGATCGCACTGAGAACTAGATGAGTGAGTTTCAGTTTCAAGCAGCTAGTACAAACCGCGTTTGAGTTACAGTTCCAAATGCATGTATCCCTGTAGGGGAAAAGGAAGTGAAACCTACAACTTCAACGTGTTCCTGCAAACGAACTATTCAACCTAGAAGATCTAAATTTGGGCAGCCAAATGCAACCGGTCTACTTATCTTTCCTCTCGAGTAACAACAAGTTAGGGTGAAAAAATATTTGCTGAGATTCCAGGAAACTCGGAGTTCTGTGGAAGCTCTGCAAACACTTTAAAATGAAAGCATATTTTCCTTGCCTCTGCTTAGGGCTACTTCAACAGGAAACAAAGCATAGAGATCGCACTGAGAACTAGTTGCGTGAGTTTCAGTTTCAAGCAGCTAGTACAAACCGCGTTTGAGTTAGAGTTCCAAATGCATGTATCCCAATAGGGGACAATGAAGTGAAACCTACAACTTCAAAGTGTTCCTGCAAACGAACTATTCAACCTAGAAGATCTAAATTTGGGCAGCCAAATGCAACCGGTCTACTTATCTTTCCTCTCGAGTAACAACAAGTTAGGGTGAAAAAATATTTGCTGAGATTCCAGGAAACTCGGAGTTCTGTGGAAGCTCTGCAAACACTTTAAAATGAAAGCATATTTTCCTTGCCTCTGCTTAGGGCTACTTCAACAGGAAACAAAGCATAGAGATCGCACTGAGAACTAGTTGCGTGAGTTTCAGTTTCAAGCAGCTAGTACAAACCGCGTTTGAGTTAGAGTTCCAAATGCATGTATCCCAATAGGGGACAATGAAGTGAAACCTACAACTTCAAAGTGTTCCTGCAAACGAACTATTCAACCTAGAAGATCTACATTTGGGCAGCCAAATGCAACCGGTCTACTTATCTTTCCTGTCGAGTAACAACAAGTTAGGGTGAAAAAATATTTGCTGAGATTCCAGGAAACTCGGAGTTCTGTGGAAGCTCTGCAAATACTTTAAAATGAAAGTATATTTTCCTTGGCTCTGCTTAGGGCTACTTCAACAGGAAACAAAGCATAGAGATCGCACTGAGAACTAGTTGAGTGAGTTTCAGTTTCAAGCAGCTAGTACAAACCGCGTTTGAGTTAGAGTTCCAAATGCATGTATCCCTATAGGGGAAAATGAAGTGAAACCTACAACTTCAACGTGTTCCTGCAAACGAACTATTCAACCTAGAAGATCTAAATTTGGGCAGCCAAATGCAACCGGTCTTCTTATCTTTCCTGTCGAGTAACAACAAGTTAGGGTGAAAAAATATTTGCTGAGATTCCAGGAAACTCGGAGTTCTGTGGAAGCTCTGCAAACACTTTAAAATGAAAGTATATTTTCGTTGCCTCTGCTTAGGGCTACTTCAACAAGAAAAAAAGCATAGAGATCGCACTGAGAACTAGTTGAGTGAGTTTCAGTTTCAAGCAGCTAGTACAAACCGCGTTTGAGTTAGAGTTCCAAATGCATGTATCCCTATGGGGGAAAATGAAGTGAAACCTACAACTTCAACGTGTTCCTGCAAACGAACTATTCAACCTAGAAGATCTAAATTTTGGCAGCCAAAGGCAACCGGTCTCCTTATCTTTCCTGTCGAGTAACAACAATTTAGGGTGAAAAAATATTTGCTGAGATTCCAGGAAACTCGGAGTTCTGTGGAAGCTCTGCAAACACATTAAAATGAAAGCATATTTTCCTTGCCTCTGCTTAGGGCTACTACAACAGGAAACAAAGCATAGAGATCGCACTGAGAACTAGATGAGTGAGTTTCAGTTTCAAGCAACTAGTACAAACCGCATTTGAGTTAGAGTTCCAAATGCATGTATCCCTATAGGGGACAATGAGTGAAACCTACAACTTCAAAGTGTTCCTGCAAACGAACTATTCAACCTAGAAGATCTAAATTTGGGCAGCCAAATGCAACCGGTCTACTTATCTTTCCTCTCGAGTAACAACAAGTTAGGGTGAAAAAATATTTGCTGAGATTCCAGGAAACTCGGAGTTCTGTGGAAGCTCTGCAAACACTTTAAAATGAAAGCATATTTTCCTTGCCTCTGCTTAGGGCTACTTCAACAGGAAACAAAGCATAGAGATCGCACTGAGAACTAGTTGAGTGAGTTTCAGTTTCAAGCAGCTAGTACAAACCGCGTTTGAGTTAGAGTTCCAAATGCATGTATCCCTATAGGGGACAATGAAGTGAAACCTACAACTTCAAAGTGTTCCTGCAAACGAACTATTCAACCTAGAAGATCTAAATTTGGGCAGCCAAATGCAACCGGTCTACTTCTCTTTCCTGTCGAGTAACAACAAGTTAGGGTGAAAAAATATTTGCTGAGATTCCAGGAAACTCGGAGTTCTGTGGAAGCTCTGCAAATACTTTAAAATTAAAGTATATTTTCCTTGCCTCTGCTTAGGGCTACTTCAACAGGAAACAAAGCATAGAGATCGCACTGAGAACTAGTTGCGTGAGTTTCAGTTTCAAGCAGTTAGTACAAACCGCGTTTGAGTTAGAGTTCCAAATGCATGTATCCCTATAGGGGACAATGAAGTGAAACCTACAACTTCAAAGTGTTCCTGCAAACGAACTATTCAACCTAGAAGGTCAAATTTGGGCAGCCAAATGCAACCGGTCTTCTTATCTTTCCTGTCGTGTAACAACAATTTAGGGTGAAAAAATATTTGCTGAGATTCCAAGAAACTCAAAATTCTGAGGAATCACTGGAAATGCTTTGAAATGAAAGTTTCTTTCCCTAGCCTGGGCTTAGGGTTACTTCAACAGAAAACAAAGCATAGAGATCGCACTGAGAACTAGTTGAGTGAGTTTCAGTTTCAAGCAGCTAGTACAAACCGCGTTTGAGTTACAGTTCCAAATGCATGTATCCCTGTAGGGGAAAAGGAAGTGAAACCTACAACTTCAACGTGTTCCTGCAAACGAACTATTCAACCTAGAAGATCTAAATTTGGGCAGCCAAATGCAACCGGTCTACTTATCTTTCCTGTTGAGTAACAACAAGTTAGGGTGAAAAAATATTTGCTGAGATTCCAGGAAACTCGGAGTTCTGTGGAAGCTCTGCAAACACTTTAAAATGAAAGCATATTTTCCTTGCCTCTGCTTAGGGCTACTACAACAGGAAACAAAGCATAGAGATTGCACTGAGAACTAGTTGCGTGAGTTTCAGTTTCAAGCAGCTAGTACAAACCGCGTTTGAGTTAGAGTTCCAAATGCATGTATCCCAATAGGGGACAATGAAGTGAAACCTACAACTTCAAAGTGTTCCTGCAAACGAACTATTCAACCTAGAAGATCTAAATTTGGGCAGCCAAATGTAACCGGTCTACTTATCTTTCCTGTCGAGTAACAACAAGTTAGGGTGAAAAAATATTTGCTGAGATTCCAGGAAACTCAGAGTTCTGTGGAAGCTCTGCAAATACTTTAAAATGAAAGTATATTTTCCTTGCCTCTGCTTAGGGCTACTTCAACAGGAAACAAAGCATAGAGATCGCACTGAGAACTAGTTGCGTGAGTTTCAGTTTCAAGCAGTTAGTACAAACCGCGTTTGAGTTAGAGTTCCAAATGCATGTATCCCTATAGGGGACAATGAAGTGAAACCTACAAATTCAAAGTGTTCCTGCAAACGAACTATTCAACCTAGAAAGTCAAATTTGGACAGCCAAATGCAACCGGTCTTCTTATCTTTCCTGTCGAGTAACAACAAGTTAGGGTGAAAAAATATTTGCTGAGATTCCAGGAAACTCGGAGTTCTGTGGAAGCTATGCAAACACTTTAAAATGAAAGTATATTTTCGTTGCCTCTGCTTAGGGCTACTTCAACAAGAAACAAAGCATAGAGATCGCACTGAGAACTAGTTGAGTGAGTTTCAGTTTCAAGCAGCTAGTACAAACCGCGTTTGAGTTAGAGTTCCAAATGCATGTATCCCTATAGGGGAAAATGAAGTGAAACCTACAACTTCAACGTGTTCCTCAAACGAACTATTCAACCTAGAAGATCTAAATTTGGGCAGCCAAATGCAACCGGTCTACTTATCTTTCCTGTCGAGTAACAACAAGTTAGGGTGAAAAAATACTTGCTGAGATTCCAGGAAACTCGGAGTTCTGTGGAAGCTCTGCAAACACTTTAAAATGAAAGCATATTTTCCTTGCCTCTGCTTAGGGCTACTTCAACAGGAAACAAAGCATAGAGATCGCACTGAGAACTAGTTGAGTGAGTTTCAGTTTCAAGCAGCTAGTACAAACCGCGTTTGAGTTAGAGTTCCAAATGCATGTATCTCTATAGGGGAAAAGGAAGTGAAACCTACAGATTCAAAGTGTTCCTACAAACGAACTATTCAACCTAGAAGATGTAAATTTGAGCAGCCAAATGCAACCGGTCTTCTTATCTTTCCTGTCGAGTAACAACAAGTTAGGGTGAAAAAATATTTGCTGAGATTCCAGGAAATTCAAAGTTCTGTGGATTCACTGGAAATGCTTTGAAATGAAAGTTTCTTTCCCTAGCCTGGGCTTAGGGTTACTTCAACAGAAAACAAAGCATAGAGATCGCACTGAGAACAAGTTGAATGAGTTTCAGTTTCAAGCAGTTAGTAGAAACCGCGTTTGAGTTAGAGTTCCAAATGCATGTATCCCTATAGGGGAAAATGAAGTGAAACCTACAACTTCAACGTGTTCCTGCAAACGAACTATTCAACCTAGAAGATCGAAATTTGGGCAGCCAAATGCAACCGGTCTACTTATCTTTCCTGTCGAGTAACAACAAGTTAGGGTGAAAAAATATTTGCTGAGATTCCAGGAAACTCGGAATTCTGTGGAAGCTCTGCAAACACTTTAAAATGAAAGCATATTTTCCTTGCCTCTGCTTAGGGCTACTTCAACAGGAAACAAAGCATAGAGATCGCACTGAGAACTAGTTGCGTGAGTTTCAGTTTCAAGCAGCTAGTACAAACCGCGTTTGAGTTAGAGTTCCAAATGCATGTATCCCTATAGGGGACAATGAAGTGAAACCTACAACTTCAAAGTGTTCCTGCAAACGAACTATTCAACCTAGAAGATCTAAATTTGGGCAGCCAAATGCAACCGGTCTACTTATCTTTCCTGTCGAGTAACAACAAGTTAGGGTGAAAAAATATTTGCTGAGATTCCAGGAAACTCGGAGTTCTGTGGAAGCTCTGCAAACACTTTAAAATGAAAGTATATTTTCCTTGCCTCTGCTTAGGGCTACTTCAACAGGAAACAAAGCATAGAGATCGCACTGAGAACTAGATGAGTGAGTTTCAGTTTCAAGCAGCTACTAAAAACCGCGTTTGAGTTAGAGTTCCAAATGCATGTATCCCTATAGGGGAAAAGGAAGTGAAACCTACAACTTCTACGTGTTCCTGCAAACGAACTATTCAACCTAGAAGATCTTAATTTGGGCTGCCAAATGCAACCGGTCTACTTATCTTTCCTGTCGAGTAACAACAGGTTAGGGTGAAAAAATATTTGCTGAGATTCCAGGAAACTCGGAGTTCTGTGGAAGCTCTGCAAACACTTTAAAATGAAAGCATATTTTCCTTGCCTCTGCTTAGGGCTACTTCAACAGGAAACAAAGCATAGAGATCGCACTGAGAACTAGTTGAGTGAGTTTCAGTTTCAAGCAGCTAGTAGAAACCGCGTTTGAGTTAGAGTTCCAAATGCATGTATCCCTATAGGGGAAACGGAAGTGAAACCTACAGCTTCAAAGTGTTCCTGCAAACGAACTATTCAACCTAGAAGATGTAAATTTGGGCAGCCAAATGCAACCGGTCTTCTTATTTTCCTGTCAAGAAACAACAAGTTAGTGTGAAAAAATATTTGCTGAGATTCCAGGAAACTCAAAGTTCTGTGTAATCACTGGAAATGCTTTGAAATGAAAGTTTCTTTCCCTAGCCTGGGCTTAGGGTTACTTCAACAGAAAACAAAGCATAGAGATCGCACTGAGAACTAGTTGAGTGAGGTTCAGTTTCAAGCAGCTAGTAGGAACCGCGTTTGAGTTAGAGTTCCAAATGCATGTATCCCTATAGGGGAAAAGGAAGTGAAACCTACAACTTCAAAGTGTTCCTGCAAACGAACTATTCAACCTAGAAGATCGAAATTTGGGCAGCCAAATGCAACCGGTCTACTTATCTTTCCTGTCGAGTAACAACAAGTTAGGGTGAAAAAATATTTGCTGAGATTAAAGGAAACTCGGAGTTCTGTGGAAGCTCTGCAAACACTTTAAAATGAAAGTATATTTTCCTTGCCTCTGCTTAGGGCTACTTCATCAGGAAACAAAGCATAGAGATCGCACTGAGAACTAGTTGAGTGAGTTTCCGTTTCAAGCAGCTAGTACAAACCGCGTTTGAGTTAGAGTTCCAAATGCATGTATCCCTATAGGGGAAAAGGAAGTGAAACCTACAGCTTCAAAGTGTTCCTGGAAACGAACTATTCAACCTAGAAGATGTAAATTTGGGCAGCCAAATGCAACCGGTCTTCTTATATTTCCTGTCCAGTAACAACAAGTTAGGGTGAAAAAATATTTGCTGAGATTCCAGGAAACTCAAAGTTCTGTGGAATCACTGGAAATGCTTTGAAATGAAAGTTTCTTTCCCTAGCCTGGGCTTAGGGTTACTTCAACAGAAAACAAAGCATAGAGATCGCACTGAGAACTAGTTGAGTGAGGTTCAGTTTCAAGCAGCTAGTAGGAACCGCGTTTGAGTTAGAGTTCCAAATGCATGTATCCCTATAGGGGAAAATGAAGTGAAACCTACAACTTCAAAGTGTTCCTGCAAACGCACTATTCAACCTAGAAGATCTAAATTTGGGCAGCCAAATGCAACCGGTCTACTTATCTTTCCTGTCGAGTAACAACAAGTTAGGGTGAAAAAATATTTGCTGAGATTCCAGGAAACTCGGAGTTCTGTGGAAGCTCTGCAAACACTTTAAAATGAAAGTATATTTTCCTTGCCTCTGCTTAGGGCTACTTCAACAGGAAACAAATCATAGAGATCGCACTGAGAACTAGATGAGTGAGTTTCAGTTTCAAGCAGCTAGTACAAACCGCATTTGAGTTAGAGTTCCAAATGCATGTATCCCTATAGGGGAAAAGGAAGTGAAACCTACAACTTCAACGTGTTCCTGCAAACGAACTATTCAACCTAGAAGATCTAAATTTGGGCAGCCAAATGCAACCGGTCTACTTATCTTTCCTGTCGAGTAACAACAAGTTAGGCTGAAAAAATATTTGCTGAGATTCCAGGAAACTCGGAGTTCTGTGGAAGCTCTGCAAACACTTTAAAATGAAAGCATATTTTCCTTGCCTCTGCTTAGGGCTACTTCAACAGGAAACGAAGCATAGAGATTGCACTGAGAACTAGTTGCGTGAGTTTCAGTTTCAAGCAGCTAGTACAAACCGCGTTTGAGTTAGAGTTCCAAATGCATGTATCCCTATAGGGGACAATGAAGTGAAACCTACAACTTCAAAGTGTTCCTGCAAACGAACTATTCAACCTAGAAGATCTAAATTTGGGCAGCCAAATGCAACCGGTCTACTTATCTTTCCTGTCGAGTAACAACAAGTTAGGGTGAAAAAACTATTTGCTGAGATTCCAGGAAACTCGGAGTTCTGTGGAAGCTCTGCAAACACTTTAAAATGAAAGCAGATTTTCCTTGCCTCTGCTTAGGGCTACTTCAACAGGAAACAAAGCACAGAGATCGCATATCCCTATAGGGGACAATGAAGTGAAACCTACAACTTCAAAGTGTTCCTGCAAACGAAGTATTCAACCTAGAAGATGTAAATTTGGGCAGCCAAATGCAACCGGTCTTCTTATCTTTCCTGTCGAGTAACAACAAGTTAGGGTGAAAAAATATTTGCTGAGATTCCAGGAAACTCGGAGTTCTGTGGAAGCTCTGCAAACCCTTTAAAATGAAAATATATTTTCCGTGCCTCTGCTTAGGGCTACTTCAACAGGAAACAAAGCATAGAGATCGCACTGAGAACTACATGAGTGAGTTTCAGTTTCAAGCAGCTAGTACAAACCGCGTTTGAGTTAGAGTTCCAAATGCATGTATCCCTATAGGGGAAAAGGAAGTGAAACCTACAACTTCAACGTGTTCCTGCAAACGAACTATTCAACCTAGAAGATCTAAATTTGGGCAGCCAAATGCAACCAGTCTACTTATCTTTCCTGTCGAGTAACAACAAGTTAGGGTGAAAAAATATTTGCTGAGATTCCAGGAAACTCGGAGTTCTGTGGAAGCTCTGCAAACACTTTAAAATGAAAGCATATTTTCCTTGCCTCTGCTTAGGGCTACTTCAACAGGAAACAAAGCATAGAGATCGCACTGAGAACTAGTTGCGTGAGTTTCAGTTTCAAGCAGCTAGTACAAACCGCGTTTGAGTTAGAGTTCCAAATGCATGTATCCCTATAGGGGAAAAGGAAGTGAAACCTACAACTTCTACGTGTTCCTGCAAACGAACTATTCAACCTAGAAGATCTTAATTTGGGCTGCCAAATGCAACCGGTCTACTTATCTTTCCTGTCGAGTAACAACAGGTTAGGGTGAAAAAATATTTGCTGAGATTCCAGGAAACTCGGAGTTCTGTGGAAGCTCTGCAAACACTTTAAAATGAAAGCATATTTTCCTTGCCTCTGCTTAGGGCTACTTCAACAGGAAACAAAGCATAGAGATCGCACTGAGAACTAGTTGAGTGAGTTTCAGTTTCAAGCAGCTAGTAGAAACCGCGTTTGAGTTAGAGTTCCAAATGCATGTATCCCTATAGGGGAAACGGAAGTGAAACCTACAGCTTCAAAGTGTTCCTGCAAACGAACTATTCAACCTAGAAGATGTAAATTTGGGCAGCCAAATGCAACCGGTCTTCTTATTTTCCTGTCAAGAAACAACAAGTTAGGGTGAAAAAATATTTGCTGAGATTCCAGGAAACTCAAAGTTCTGTGTAATCACTGGAAATGCTTTGAAATGAAAGTTTCTTTCCCTAGCCTGGGCTTAGGGTTACTTCAACAGAAAACAAAGCATAGAGATCGCACTGAGAACTAGTTGAGTGAGGTTCAGTTTCAAGCAGCTAGTAGGAACCGCGTTTGAGTTAGAGTTCCAAATGCATGTATCCCTATAGGGGAAAAGGAAGTGAAACCTACAACTTCAAAGTGTTCCTGCAAACGAACTATTCAACCTAGAAGATCGAAATTTGGGCAGCCAAATGCAACCGGTCTACTTATCTTTCCTGTCGAGTAACAACAAGTTAGGGTGAAAAAATATTTGCTGAGATTAAAGGAAACTCGGAGTTCTGTGGAAGCTCTGCAAACACTTTAAAATGAAAGTATATTTTCCTTGCCTCTGCTTAGGGCTACTTCATCAGGAAACAAAGCATAGAGATCGCACTGAGAACTAGTTGAGTGAGTTTCCGTTTCAAGCAGCTAGTACAAACCGCGTTTGAGTTAGAGTTCCAAATGCATGTATCCCTATAGGGGAAAAGGAAGTGAAACCTACAGCTTCAAAGTGTTCCTGGAAACGAACTATTCAACCTAGAAGATGTAAATTTGGGCAGCCAAATGCAACCGGTCTTCTTATATTTCCTGTCCAGTAACAACAAGTTAGGGTGAAAAAATATTTGCTGAGATTCCAGGAAACTCAAAGTTCTGTGGAATCACTGGAAATGCTTTGAAATGAAAGTTTCTTTCCCTAGCCTGGGCTTAGGGTTACTTCAACAGAAAACAAAGCATAGAGATCGCACTGAGAACTAGTTGAGTGAGGTTCAGTTTCAAGCAGCTAGTAGGAACCGCGTTTGAGTTAGAGTTCCAAATGCATGTATCCCTATAGGGGAAAATGAAGTGAAACCTACAACTTCAAAGTGTTCCTGCAAACGCACTATTCAACCTAGAAGATCTAAATTTGGGCAGCCAAATGCAACCGGTCTACTTATCTTTCCTGTCGAGTAACAACAAGTTAGGGTGAAAAAATATTTGCTGAGATTCCAGGAAACTCGGAGTTCTGTGGAAGCTCTGCAAACACTTTAAAATGAAAGTATATTTTCCTTGCCTCTGCTTAGGGCTACTTCAACAGGAAACAAATCATAGAGATCGCACTGAGAACTAGATGAGTGAGTTTCAGTTTCAAGCAGCTAGTACAAACCGCATTTGAGTTAGAGTTCCAAATGCATGTATCCCTATAGGGGAAAAGGAAGTGAAACCTACAACTTCAACGTGTTCCTGCAAACGAACTATTCAACCTAGAAGATCTAAATTTGGGCAGCCAAATGCAACCGGTCTACTTATCTTTCCTGTCGAGTAACAACAAGTTAGGCTGAAAAAATATTTGCTGAGATTCCAGGAAACTCGGAGTTCTGTGGAAGCTCTGCAAACACTTTAAAATGAAAGCATATTTTCCTTGCCTCTGCTTAGGGCTACTTCAACAGGAAACGAAGCATAGAGATTGCACTGAGAACTAGTTGCGTGAGTTTCAGTTTCAAGCAGCTAGTACAAACCGCGTTTGAGTTAGAGTTCCAAATGCATGTATCCCTATAGGGGACAATGAAGTGAAACCTACAACTTCAAAGTGTTCCTGCAAACGAACTATTCAACCTAGAAGATCTAAATTTGGGCAGCCAAATGCAACCGGTCTACTTATCTTTCCTGTCGAGTAACAACAAGTTAGGGTGAAAAAACTATTTGCTGAGATTCCAGGAAACTCGGAGTTCTGTGGAAGCTCTGCAAACACTTTAAAATGAAAGCAGATTTTCCTTGCCTCTGCTTAGGGCTACTTCAACAGGAAACAAAGCACAGAGATCGCATATCCCTATAGGGGACAATGAAGTGAAACCTACAACTTCAAAGTGTTCCTGCAAACGAAGTATTCAACCTAGAAGATGTAAATTTGGGCAGCCAAATGCAACCAGTCTTCTTATCTTTCCTGTCGAGTAACAACAAGTTAGGGTGAAAAAATATTTGCTGAGATTCCAGGAAACTCGGAGTTCTGTGGAAGCTCTGCAAACCCTTTAAAATGAAAATATATTTTCCGTGCCTCTGCTTAGGGCTACTTCAACAGGAAACAAAGCATAGAGATCGCACTGAGAACTACATGAGTGAGTTTCAGTTTCAAGCAGCTAGTACAAACCGCGTTTGAGTTAGAGTTCCAAATGCATGTATCCCTATAGGGGAAAAGGAAGTGAAACCTACAACTTCAACGTGTTCCTGCAAACGAACTATTCAACCTAGAAGATCTAAATTTGGGCAGCCAAATGCAACCAGTCTACTTATCTTTCCTGTCGAGTAACAACAAGTTAGGGTGAAAAAATATTTGCTGAGATTCCAGGAAACTCGGAGTTCTGTGGAAGCTCTGCAAACACTTTAAAATGAAAGCATATTTTCCTTGCCTCTGCTTAGGGCTACTTCAACAGGAAACAAAGCATAGAGATCGCACTGAGAACTAGTTGCGTGAGTTTCAGTTTCAAGCAGCTAGTACAAACTGCGTTTGAGTTAGAGTTCCAAATGCATGTATCCCTGTAGGGGAAAAGGAAGTGAAACCTACAACTTCAACGTGTTCCTGCCAACGAACTATTCAACCTAGAAGATCTAAATTTGGGCAGCCAAATGCAACCGGTCTACTTATCTTTCCTGTCGAGTAACAACAAGTTAGGGTGAAAAAATATTTGCTGAGATTCCAGTAAACTCGGAGTTCTGTGGAAGCTCTGCAAACACTTTAAAATGAAAGTATATTTTCCTTGCCTCTGCTTAGGGCTACTTCAACAGGAAACAAAGCATAGAGATCGCACTGAGAACTAGTTGAGTGAGTTTCAGTTTCAAGCAGCTAGTAGAAACCGCGTTTGAGTTAGAGTTCCAAATGCATGTATCCCTATAGGGGACAAAGAAGTGAAACCTACAACTTCAAAGTTTTCCTGCAAACGAACTATTCAACCTAGAAGATGTAAATTTGGGCAGCCAAATGCAAGCGGTCTTCTTATCTTTCCTGTCAAGTAACAACAAGTTAGGGTGAAAAAATATTTGATGAGATTCCAGGAAACTCAAAGTTCTGTGGAATCACTGGAAATGCTTTGAAATGAAAGTTTCTTTCCCTAGCCTGGGCTTAGGGTTACTTCAACAGAAAACAAAGCATAGAGATCGCACTGAGAACTAGTTGAGTGAGTTTCAGTTTCAAGCAGCTAGTACAAACCGCGTTTGAGTTAGAGTTCCAAATGCATGTATCCCTATAGGGGAAAATGAAGTGAAACCTACAACTTCAACGTGTTCATGCAAACGAACTATTCAACCTAGAAGATGTAAATTTGGGCAGCCAAATGCAACCGGTCTACTTATCTTTCCTGTCGAGTAACAACAAGTTAGGGTGAAAAAACTATTTGCTGAGATTCCAGGAAACTCGGAGTTCTGTGGAAGCTCTGCAAACACTTTAAAATGAAAGTATATTTTCCTTGCCTCTGCTTAGGGCTACTTCCACAGGAAACAAAGCATAGAGATCGCTCTGAGAACTAGTTGAGTGAGTTTCAGTTTCAAGCAGCTAGTACAAACCGCGTTTGAGTTAGAGTTCCAAATGCATGTATCCCTATAGGGGAAAAGGAAGTGAAACCTACAGCTTCAAAGTGTTCCTGCAAAGGAACTATTCAACCTAGAAGATGTAAATTTGGGCAGCCAAATGCAACCGGTCTTCTTATCTTTCCTGTCGAGTAACAACAAGTTAGGGTGAAAAAATATTCGCTGAGATTCCAGGAAACTCAAAGTTCTGTGGAATCACTGGAAATGCTTTGAAATTAAAGTTTCTTTCCCTAGCCTGGGCTTAGGGTTACTTCAACAGAAAACAAAGCATACAGATCGCACTGAGAACTAGTTGAGTGAGTTTCAGTTTCAAGCAGCTAGTACAAACCGCTTTTTTGTTACAGTTCCAAATGCATGTATCCCTATAGGGGAAAATGAAGTGAAACCTACAACTTCAAAGTGTTCCTGCAAACGAACTATTCAACCTAGAAGATCTAAATTTGGGCAGCCAAATGCAACCGGTCTACTTATCTTTCCTGTCGAGTAACAACAAGGTAGGGTGAAAAAATATTTGCTGAGATTCCAGGAAACTCGGAGTTCTGTGGAAGCTCTGCAAACACTTTAAAATGAAAGTATATTTTCCTTGCCTCTGCTTAGGGCTACTTCAACAGGAAACAAAGCATAGAGATCGCACTGAGAACTAGATGAGTGAGTTTCAGTTTCAAGCAGCTAGTACAAACCGCGTTTGAGTTAGAGTTCATAATGCATGTATCCCTATAGGGGACAATGAAGTGAAACCTACAACTTCAAAGTGTTCCTGCAAATGAACTATTCAACCTAGAAGATTTAAATTTGGGCAGCCAAATGCAACCGGTCTACTTATCTTTCCTGTCGAGTAACAACAAGTTAGGGTGAAAAAATATTTGCTGAGATTCCAGGAAACTCGGAGTTCTGTGGAAGCTCTGCAAAGACTTTAAAATGAAAGTATATTTTCCTTGCCTCTGCTTAGGGCTACTTCAACAGGAAACAAAGAATAGAGATCACACTGAGAACTAGATGAGTGAGTTTCAGTTTCAAGCAGCTAGTACAAACCGCGTTTGAGTTACAGTTCCAAATGCATGTATCCCTATAGGGGAAAAGGAAGTGAAACCTACAACTTCAACGTGTTCCTGCAAACGAACTATTCAACCTAGAAGATCTAAATTTGGGCAGCCAAATGCAACCGGTCTTCTTATCTTTCCTTTCGAGTAACAACAAGTTAGGGTGAAAAAATATTTGCTGAGATTCCAGGAAACTCAAAGTTCTGTGGATTCACTGGAAATGCTTTGAAATGAAAGTTTCTTTTCCTAGCCTGGGCTTAGGGCTACTTCAACAGGAAACAAAGAATAGAGATCACACTGAGAACTAGATGAGTGAGTTTCAGTTTCAAGCAGCTAGTACAAACCGCGTTTGAGTTAGAGTTCCAAATGCATGTATCCCTATATGGGAAAAGGAAGTGAAACCTACAAATTCAACGTGTTCCTGCAAACGAACTATTCAACCTAGAAGATCTAAATTTGGGCAGCCAAATGCAACTGGTCTACTTATCTTTCCTGTCGAGTAACAACAAGTTAGGGTGAAAAAATATTTGCTGAGATTCCAGGAAACTCGGAGTTCTGTGGAAGCTCTGCAAACACTTTAAAATGAAAGCATATTTTCCTTGCCTCTGCTAAGGGCTACTTCAACAGGAAACAAAGCATAGAGATTGCACTGAGAACTAGTTGCGTGAGTTTCAGTTTCAAGCAGCTAGTACAAACCGCGTTTGAGTTAGAGTTCCAAATGCATGTATCCCTATAGGGGACAATGAAGTGAAACCTACAACTTCAAAGTGTTCCTGCAAACGAACTATTCAACCTAGAAGATCTAAATTTGGGCAGCCAAATGCAACCGGTCTACTTATCTTTCCTGTCGAGTAACAACAAGTTAGGGTGAAAAAACTATTTGCTGAGATTCCAGGAAACTCGGAGTTCTGTGGAAGCTCTGCAAACACTTTAAAATGAAAGCAGATTTTCCTTGCCTCTGCTTAGGGCTACTTCAACAGGAAACAAAGCACAGAGATCGCACTGAGAACTAGTTGAGTGAGTTTCAGTTTCAAGTAGCTAGTGCAAACCGCGTTTGAGTTAGAGTTCCAAATGCATGTATCCCTATAGGGGACAATGAAGTGAAACCTACAACTTCAAAGTGTTCCTGCAAACGAAGTATTCAACCTAGAAGATGTAAATTTGGGCAGCCAAATGCAACCGGTCTACTTATCTTTCCTGTCGAGTAACAACAAGTTAGGCTGAAAAAATATTTGCTGAGATTCCAGGAAACTCAGAGTTCTGTGGAAGCTCTGCAAACACTTTAAAATGAAAGTATATTTTCCTTGCCTCTGCTTAGGGCTACTTCAACAGGAAACAAAGCATAGAGATCGCACTGAGAACTAGTTGAGTGAGTTTCAGTTTCAAGCAGCTAGTACAAACCGCGTTTGAGTTAGAGTTCCAAATGCATGTATCCCTATAGGGGAAAAGGAAGTGAAACCTACAGCTTCAAAGTGTTCCTGCAAACGAACTATTCAACCTAGAAGATGTAAATTTGGGCAGCCAAATGCAACCGGTCTTCTTATCTTTCCTGTCGAGTAACAACAAGTTAGGGTGAAAAAATATTGCTGAGATTCCAGGAAACTCAAAGTTCTGTGGAATCACTGGAAATACTTTGAAATGAAAGTTTCTTTCCCTGGCCTGGGCTTAGGGTTACTTCAACAGAAAACAAAGCATAGAGATCGCACTGAGAACTAGTTGAGTGAGTTTCAGTTTCAAGCAGCTAGTACAAACCGCGTTTGAGTTAGAGTTCTAAATGCATATATCCCTATAGGGGACAATGAAGTGAAACCTACAACTTCAAAGTGTTCCTGCAAAGGAACTATTCAACCTAGAAGTTCTAAATTTGGGCAGCCAAATGCAACCGGTCTACTTATCTTTCCTGTCGAGTAACAACACGTTAGGGTGAAAAAATATTTGCTGAGATTCCAGGAAACTCGGAGTTCTGTGGAAGCTCTGCAAACACTTTAAAATGAAAGCATATTTTCCTTGCCTCTGCTTAGGGCTACTTCAACAGGAAACAAAGCATAGAGATCGCACTGAGAAGTAGTTGCGTGAGTTTCAGTTTCAAGCAGCTAGTACAAAACGCGTTTGAGTTAGAGTTCCAAATGCATGTATCCCTATAGGGGACAATGAAGTGAAAACTACAACTTCAAAGTATTCCTGCAAACGAACTATTCAACCTAGAAGATCTAAATTTGGGCAGCCAAATGCAACCGGTCTACTTATCTTTCCTGTCGAGTAACAACAAGTTAGGGTGAAAAAATATTTGCTGAGATTCCAGGAAACTCGGAGTTCTGTGGAAGCTCTGCAAACCCTTTAAAATGAAAGTATATTTTCCGTGCCTCTGCTTAGGGCTACTTCAACAGGAAACAAAGCATAGAGATCACACTGAGAACTACATGAGTGAGTTTCAGTTTCAAGCAGCTAGTACAAACCGCGTTTGAGTTAGAGTTCCAAATGCATGTATCCCTGTAGGGGAAAAGGAAGTGAAACCTACAACTTCAACGTGTTCCTGCCAACGAACTATTCAACCTAGAAGATCTAAATTTGGGCAGCCAAATGCAACCGGTCTACTTATCTTTCCTGTCGAGTAACAACAAGTTAGGGTGAAAAAATATTTGCTGAGATTCCAGTAAACTCGGAGTTCTGTGGAAGCTCTGCAAACACTTTAAAATGAAAGTATATTTTCCTTGCCTCTGCTTAGGGCTACTTCAACAGGAAACAAAGCATAGAGATCGCACTGAGAACTAGTTGAGTGAGTTTCAGTTTCAAGCAGCTAGTAGAAACCGCGTTTGAGTTAGAGTTCCAAATGCATGTATCCCTATAGGGGACAAAGAAGTGAAACCTACAACTTCAAAGTTTTCCTGCAAACGAACTATTCAACCTAGAAGATGTAAATTTGGGCATCCAAATGCAAGAGGTCTTCTTATCTTTCCTGTCAAGTAACAACAAGTTAGGGTGAAAAAATATTTGATGAGATTCCAGGAAACTCAAAGTTCTGTGGAATCACTGGAAATGCTTTGAAATGAAAGTTTCTTTCCCTAGCCTGGGCTTAGGGTTACTTCAACAGAAAACAAAGCATAGAGATCGCACTGAGAACTAGTTGAGTGAGTTTCAGTTTCAAGCAGCTAGTACAAACCGCGTTTGAGTTAGAGTTCCAAATGCATGTATCCCTATAGGGGAAAATGAAGTGAAACCTACAACTTCAACGTGTTCATGCAAACGAACTATTCAACCTAGAAGATGTAAATTTGGGCAGCCAAATGCAACCGGTCTACTTATCTTTCCTGTCGAGTAACAACAAGTTAGGGTGAAAAAACTATTTGCTGAGATTCCAGGAAACTCGGAGTTCTGTGGAAGCTCTGCAAACACTTTAAAATGAAAGTATATTTTCCTTGCCTCTGCTTAGGGCTACTTCCACAGGAAACAAAGCATAGAGATCGCTCTGAGAACTAGTTGAGTGAGTTTCAGTTTCAAGCAGCTAGTACAAACCGCGTTTGAGTTAGAGTTCCAAATGCATGTATCCCTATAGGGGAAAAGGAAGTGAAACCTACAGCTTCAAAGTGTTCCTGCAAAGGAACTATTCAACCTAGAAGATGTAAATTTGGGCAGCCAAATGCAACCGGTCTTCTTATCTTTCCTGTCGAGTAACAACAAGTTAGGGTGAAAAAATATTCGCTGAGATTCCAGGAAACTCAAAGTTCTGTGGAATCACTGGAAATGCTTTGAAATTAAAGTTTCTTTCCCTAGCCTAGGCTTAGGGTTACTTCAACAGAAAACAAAGCATACAGATCGCACTGAGAACTAGTTGAGTGAGTTTCAGTTTCAAGCAGCTAGTACAAACCGCTTTTTTGTTACAGTTCCAAATGCATGTATCCCTATAGGGGAAAATGAAGTGAAACCTACAACTTCAAAGTGTTCCTGCAAACGAACTATTCAACCTAGAAGATTTAAATTTGGGCAGCCAAATGCAACCGGTCTACTTATCTTTCCTGTCGAGTAACAACAAGTTAGGGTGAAAAAATATTTGCTGAGATTCCAGGAAACTCGGAGTTCTGTGGAAGCTCTGCAAAGACTTTAAAATGAAAGTATATTTTCCTTGCCTCTGCTTAGGGCTACTTCAACAGGAAACAAAGAATAGAGATCACACTGAGAACTAGATGAGTGAGTTTCAGTTTCAAGCAGCTAGTACAAACCGCGTTTGAGTTACAGTTCCAAATGCATGTATCCCTATAGGGGAAAAGGAAGTGAAACCTACAACTTCAACGTGTTCCTGCAAACGAACTATTCAACCTAGAAGATCTAAATTTGGGCAGCCAAATGCAACCGGTCTTCTTATCTTTCCTTTCGAGTAACAACAAGTTAGGGTGAAAAAATATTTGCTGAGATTCCAGGAAACTCAAAGTTCTGTGGATTCACTGGAAATGCTTTGAAATGAAAGTTTCTTTTCCTAGCCTGGGCTTAGGGCTACTTCAACAGGAAACAAAGAATAGAGATCACACTGAGAACTAGATGAGTGAGTTTCAGTTTCAAGCAGCTAGTACAAACCGCGTTTGAGTTAGAGTTCCAAATGCATGTATCCCTATATGGGAAAAGGAAGTGAAACCTACAAATTCAACGTGTTCCTGCAAACGAACTATTCAACCTAGAAGATCTAAATTTGGGCAGCCAAATGCAACTGGTCTACTTATCTTTCCTGTCGAGTAACAACAAGTTAGGGTGAAAAAATATTTGCTGAGATTCCAGGAAACTCGGAGTTCTGTGGAAGCTCTGCAAACACTTTAAAATGAAAGCATATTTTCCTTGCCTCTGCTTAGGGCTACTTCAACAGGAAACAAAGCATAGAGATCGCACTGAGAACTAATTGAGTGAGTTTCAGTTTCAAGCAGCTAGTACAAACCGCGTTTGAGTTAGAGTTCCAAATGCATGTATCCTTATAGGGGAAAATGAAGTGAAACCTACAACTTCAACGTGTTCCTGCAAACGAACTATTCAACCTAGAAGATCTAAATTTGGGCAGCCAAATGCAACCGGTCTACTTATCTTTCCTGTCGAGTAACAACAAGTTAGGGCGAAAAAATATTTGCTGAGACTCCAGGAAACTCGGACATCTGTGGAAGCTCTGCAAACACTTTAAAATGAAAGCGTATTTTCCTTGTCTCTACTTAGGGCTACTTCAACAGGAAACAAAGCATAGAGATCGCACTGAGAACTAGTTGAGGGAGTTTCAGTTTCAAGCAGCTAGTACAAACCGCGTTTGAGTTAGAGTTCCAAATGCATGTATCCCTATAGGGGAAAATGAAGTGAAACCTACAACTTCAAAGTGTTCCTGCAAACGAACTATTCAACCTAGAAGATCTAAATTTGGGCAGCCAAATGCAACCGGTCTACTTATCTTTCCTGTCGAGTAACAACAAGTTAGGGTGAAAAAATATTTGCTGAGATTCCAGGAAACTCGGAGTTCTGTGGAAGCTCTGCAAACACTTTAAAATGAAAGCATATTTTCCTTGCCTCTGCTTAGGGCTACTTCAACAGGAAACAAAGCATAGAGATCGCACTGAGAACTAATTGAGTGAGTTTCAGTTTCAAGCAGCTAGTACAAACCGCGTTTGAGTTACAGTTCCAAATGCTTGTATCCCTATAGGGGACAATGAAGTGAAACCTACAACTTCAAAGTGTTCCTGCAAACGAACTATTCAAACTAGAAGATGTAAATTTGGGCAGCCAAATGCAACCGGTCTTCTTATCTTTCCTGTCGAGTATCAACAATTTAGGGTGAAAAAATATTTGCTGAGATTCCAGGAAACTCAAAGTTCTGTGGAATCACTGGAAATGCTTTGAAATGAAAGTTTCTTTCCCTAGCCTGGGCTTAGGGTTACTTCAACAGGAAACAAAGCATAGAGATCGCACTGAGAACTAGATGAGTGAGTTTCAGTTTCAAGCAGCTTGTACAAACTGCGTTTGAGTTAGAGTTCCAAATGCATGTATCCCTATAGGGGAAAAGGAAGTGAAACCTACAACTTCAACGTGTTCCTGCAAACGAACTATTCAACCTAGAAGATCTAAATTTGGGCAGCCAAATGCAACCGGTCTACTTATCTTTCCTGTCGAGTAACAACAAGTTAGGGTGAAAAAATATTTGCTGAGATTCCAGGAAACTCGGAGTTCTATGGAAGCTCTGCAAACACTTGAAAATGAAAGCATATTTTCCTTGCCTCTGCTTAGGGCTACTTCAACAGGAAACAAAGCATAGAGATCGCACTGAGAAGTAGTTGAGTGAGTTTCAGTTTCAAGCAGCTAGAACAAACCGCGTTTGAGTTACAGTTCCAAATGCATGTATCCCTATAGGGGACAATGAAGTGAAACCTACAACTTCAAAGTGTTCCTGCAAACGAACTATTCTACCTAGAAGATCTAAATTTGGGCAGCCAAATGCAACCGGTCTACTTATCTTTCCTGTCGAGTAACAACAATTTAGGGCGAAAAAATATTTGCTGAGATTCCAGGAAACTCGGACTTCTGTGGAAGCTCTGCATACACTTTAAAATGAAAGCATATTTTCCTTTTCTCTGCTTAGGGCTACTTCAACAGGAAACAAAGCATAGAGATCGCACTGAGAACTAGTTGAGGGAGTTTCAGTTTCAAGCAGCTAGTACAAACCGCGTTTGACTTAGAGTTCCAAATGCATGTATCCCTATAGGGGACAATGAAGTGAAACCTACAACTTCAAAGTGTTCCTGCAAACGAACTATTCAACCTAGAAGATCTAAATTTGGGCAGCCAAATGCAACCGGTCTACTTATCTTTCCTGTCGAGTAACAACAAGTTAGGGTGAAAAAATATTTGCTGAGATTCCAGGAAACTCGGAGTTCTGTGGAAGCTCTGCAAACACTTTAAAATGAAAGCATATTTTCCTTGCCTCTGCTTAGGGCTACTTCAACAGGAAACAAAGCATAGAGATCGCACTGAGAACTAATTGAGTGAGTTTCAGTTTCAAGCAGCTAGTACAAACCGCGTTTGAGTTAGAGTTCCAAATGCATGTATCCTTATAGGGGAAAATGAAGTGAAACCTACAACTTCAACGTGTTCCTGCAAACGAACTATTCAACCTAGAATATCTAAATTTGGGCAGCCAAATGCAACCGGTCTACTTATCTTTCCTGTCGAGTAACAACAAGTTAGGGTGAAAAAATATTTGCTGAGATTCCAGGAAACTCGGAGTTCTGTGGAAGCTCTGCAAACACTTTAAAATGAAAGCATATTTTCCTTGCCTCTGCTTAGGGCTACTTCAACAGGAAACAAAGCATAGAGATCGCACTGAGAACTAATTGAGTGAGTTTCAGTTTCAAGCAGCTAGTACAAACCGCGTTTGAGTTACAGTTCCAAATGCTTGTATCCCTATAGGGGACAATGAAGTGAAACCTACAACTTCAAAGTGTTCCTGCAAACGAACTATTCAAACTAGAAGATGTAAATTTGGGCAGCCAAATGCAACCGGTCTTCTTATCTTTCCTGTCGAGTATCAACAATTTAGGGTGAAAAAATATTTGCTGAGATTCCAGGAAACTCAAAGTTCTGTGGAATCACTGGAAATGCTTTGAAATGAAAGTTTCTTTCCCTAGCCTGGGCTTAGGGTTACTTCAACAGAAAACAAAGCATAGAGATCGCACTGAGAACAAGTTGAGTGAGTTTCAGTTTCAAGCAGCTAGTACAAACCGCGTTTGAGTTAGAGTTCCAAATGTATGTAACCCTATAGGGGAAAATGAAGTGAAACCTACAGCTTCAAAGTGTTCCTGCAAACGAACTATTCAACCTAGAAGATCTAATTTTGGGCAGCCAAATGCAACCGGTTTACTTATCTTTCCTGTCGAGTAACAACAAGTTAGGGTGAAAAAATATTTCCTGAGATTCCAGGAAACTCGGAGTTCTGTGGAAGCTCTGCAAACAATTTAAAATGAAATCATATTTTCCTTGCCTCTGCTTAGGGCTACTTCAAAAGGAAACAAAGCATAGAGATCGCACTGAGAACTAGATGAGTGAGTTTCAGTTTCAAGCAGCTTGTACAAACTGCGTTTGAGTTAGAGTTCCAAATGCATGTATCCCTATAGGGGAAAAGGAAGTGAAACCTACAACTTCAACGTGTTCCTGCAAACGAACTATTCAACCTAGAAGATCTAAATTTGGGCAGCCAAATGCAACCGGTCTACTTATCTTTCCTGTCGAGTAAAAACAAGTTAGGGTGAAAAAATATTTGCTGAGATTCCAGGAAACTCGGAGTTCTGTGGAAGCTCTGCAAACACTTGAAAATGAAAGCATATTTTCCTTGCCTCTGCTTAGGGCTACTTCAACAGGAAACAAAGCATAGAGATCGCACTGAGAAGTAGTTGAGTGAGTTTCAGTTTGAAGCAGCTAGAACAAACCGCGTTTGAGTTACAGTTCCAAATGCATGTATCCCTATAGGGGACAATGAAGTGAAACCTACAACTTCAAAGTGTTCCTGCAAACGAACTATTCTACCTAGAAGATCTAAATTTGGGCAGCCAAATGCAACCGGTCTACTTATCTTTCCTGTCGAGTAACAACAATTTAGGGCGAAAAAATATTTGCTGAGATTCCAGGAAACTCGGACTTCTGTGGAAGCTCTGCATACACTTTAAAATGAAAGCATATTTTCCTTTTCTCTGCTTAGGGCTACTTCAACAGGAAACAAAGCATAGAGATCGCACTGAGAACTAGTTGAGGGAGTTTCAGTTTCAAGCAGCTAGTACAAACCGCGTTTGACTTAGAGTTCCAAATGCATGTATCCCTATAGGGGACAATGAAGTGAAACCTACAACTTCAAAGAGTTCCTGCAAACGAACTATTCAACCTAGAAGATCTAAATTTGGCAGCCAAATGCAACCGGTCTTCTTATCTTTCCTGTCGAGTAACAACAAGTTAGGGTGAAAAAATATTTGCTGAGATTCCAGGAAACTCATAGTTCTGTGGATTCACTGGAAATAATTTGAAATGAAAATTTCTTTCCCTAGCCTGGGCTTAGGGTTACTTCAACAGAAAACAAAGCATAGAGATCGCACTGAGAACTAGTTGAGTGAGTTTCAGTTTCAAGCAGCTAGTACAAACCGCGTTTGAGTTAGAGTTCCAAATGCATGTATCACTATAGGGGAAAATGAAGTGAAACCTACAGCTTCAACGTGTTCCTGCAAACGAACTATTCAACCTAGAAGATCTAAATTTGGGCAGCCAAATGCAACCGGTCTACTTATCTTTCCTGTCGAGTAACCACAAGTTAGGGTGAAAAAATATTTGCTGAGATTCCAGGAAACTCGGACTTCTGTGGAAGCTCTGCAAACACTTTAAAATGAAAGCATATTTTCCTTGTCTCTGCTTAGGGCTACTTCAACAGGAAACAAAGCATAGAGATCGCACTGAGAACTAGTTGAGGGTGTTTCAGTTTCAAGCAGCTAGAAAAAACCGCGTTTGAGTTAGAGTTCCAAATGCATGTATCCCTATAGGGGAAAATGAAGTGAAACCTACAACTTCAAAGTGTTCCTGCAAACGAACTATTCAACCTAGAGATCTAAATTTGGGCAGCCAAATGCAACCGGTCTTCTTATCTTTCCTGTCGAGTAACAACAAGTTAGGGGGAAAAAATATTTGCTGAGATTCCAGGAAACTCGGAGTTCTATGGAAGCTCTGCAAACACTTTCAAATGAAAGCATATTTTCCTTGCCTCTGTTTAGGGCTACTTCAACAGGAAACAAAGCATAGATATCGCACTGAGGACTATTTGAGTGAGTTTCAGTTTCAAGCAGCTAGTACAAACCGCGTTTGAGTTACATTTCGAAATGCATGTATCCCTATAGGGGAAAATGAAGTGAAACCTACAACTTCAACGTGTTCCTGCAAACGAACTATTCAACCTAGAAGATCTAAATTTGGGCAGCCAAATGCAAGCGGTCTTCTTATCTTTCCTGTCGAGTAACCACAAGTTAGGGGGAAAAAATATTTGCTGAGATTCCAGGAAACTCGGAGTTCTGTGGAAGCTCTGCAAACACTTTAAAATGAAAGCATATTTTCCTTGCCTCTGCTTAGGGCTACTTCAACAGGAAACAAAGCATAGAGATCGCACTGAGAACTAGTTGAGTAAGTTTCAGTTTCAAGCAGCTAGTACAAACCGCGTTTGAGTTACAGTTCCAATTGCATGTATCCCTATAGGGGACAAAGAAGTGAAACCTACAACTTCAAAGTGTTCCTGCAAACGAACTATTCAACCTAGAAGATCTAAATTTGGGGAGCCAAATGCAACTGGTCTTCTTATCTTTCCTGTCGAGTATCAACAAGTAAGGGTGAAAAAATATTTGCTGAGATTCCAGGAAACTCAAAGTTCTGTGGAATCACTGGAAATGCTTTGAAATGAAAGTTTCTTTCCCTAGCCTGGGCTTAGGGTTACGTCAACAGAAAACAAAGCATAGAGATCGCACTGAGAACTAGTTGAGTGAGTTTCTGTTTCAAGCAGCTAGTACAAACCGCGTTTGAGTTAGAGTTCCAAATGCATGTATCCCTATAGGCGAAAATGAAGTGAAACCTACAAATTCAACGTGTTCCTGCAAACGAACTATTCAACCTAGAAGATCTAAATTTGGGCAGCCAAATGCAACCGGTCTACTTATCTTACCGGTCGAGTAACAACAAGTTAGGGTGAAAAAATATTTGCTGAGATTCCAGGAAACTCGGAGTTCTGTGGAAGCTCTGCAAACACTTTAAAATGAAAGCATATTTTCCTTGCCTCTGCTTAGGGCTACTTCAACAGGAAACAAAGCATAGAGATCGCACTGAGAACTAGTTGCGTGAGTTTCAGTTTCAAGCAGCTAGTACAAACCGCGTTTGAGTTAGAGTTCCAAATGCATGTATCCCTATAGGCGAAAATGAAGTGAAACCTACAACTTCAACGTGTTCCTTTAAACGAACTATTCAACCTAGAAGATCTAAATTTGGGCAGCCAAATGCAACCGGTCTACTTATCTTTCCTGTCGAGTAACAACAAGTTAGGGTGAAAAAATATTTGCTGAGATTCCAGGAAACTCGGAGTTCTCTGGAAGCTCTGCAAACACTTTAAAATGAAAGCATATTTTCCTTGCCTCTGCTTAGGGCTACTTCAACAGAAAACAAAGCATAGAGATCGCACTGAGAACTAGATGAGTGAGTTTCAGTTTCAAGCAGCTAGTACAAACCGCGTTTGACTTAGAGTTCCAAATGCATGTATCCCTATAGGGGAAAATGAAGTGAAACCTACAAATTCAAAGTGTTCCTGCCAACGAACTATTCAACCTAGAAGATCTAAATTTGGGCAGCCAAATGCAACCGGTCTACTTATCTTTCCTGTCGAGTAACAACAAGTTAGGGTGAAAAAATATTTGCTGAGATTCCAGGAAACTCGGAGTTCTGTGGAAGCTCTGCAAACACTTTAAAATGAAAGCATATTTTCCTTGCCTCTGCTTAGGGCTACTTCAACAGAAAACAAAGCATAGAGATCGCACTGAGAAGTAGATGAGTGAGTTTCAGTTTCAAGCAGCTAGTACAAACCGCGTTTGAGTTAGAGTTCCAAATGCATGTATCCCTATAGGGGAAAAGGAAGTGAAACCTACAACTTCAACGTGTTCCTGCAAACGAACTATTCAACCTAGAAGATCTAAATTTGGGCAGCCAAATGCAACCGGTCTACTTATCTTTCCTGTCGAGTAACAACAAGATAGGGTGAAAAAATATTTGCTGAGATTCCAGGAAACTCGGAGTTCTGTGGAAGCTCTGCAAACACTTTAAAATGAAAGCATATTTTCCTTGCCTCTGCTTAGGGCTACTTCAACAGGAAACAAAGCATAGAGATCGCACTGAGAACTAGTTGAGGGAGTTTCAGTTTCAAGCAGCTAGTACAAACCGCGTTTGAGTTAGAGTTCCAAATGCATGTATCCCTATAGGGGAAAATGAAGTGAAACCTACAACTTCAACGTGTTCCTGCAAACGAACTATTAAACCTAGAAGATCTAAATTTGGGCAGCCAAATTCAACCGGTCTACTTATCTTTCCTGTCGAGTAACAACAAGTTAGGGTGAAAAAATATTTGCTGAGATTCCAGGAAACTCGGAGTTCTCTGGAAGCTCTGCAAACACTTGAAAATGAAAGCATATTTTCCTTGCGTCTGCTTAGGGCTACTTCAACAGAAAACAAAGCATAGAGATCGCAATGAGAACTAGATGAGTGAGTTTCAGTTTCAAGCAGCTAGTACAAACCGCGTTTGAGTTAGAGTTCCAAATGCATGTATCCCTATAGGGGAAAATGAAGTGAAACCTACAACTTCAAAGTGTTCCTGCAAACGAACTATTCAACCTAGAAGATCTAAATTTGGGCAGCCAAATGCAACCGGTCTACTTATCTTTCCTGTCGAGTAACAACGAGTTAGAGTGAAAAAATATTTGCTGAGATTCCAGGAAACTCGGAGTTCTGTGGAAGCTCTGCAAACACTTTAAAATGAAAGCATATTTTCCTTGCCTCTGCTTAGGGCTACTTCAACAGGAAACAAAGCATAGAGATCGCACTGAGAACTAGTTGCGTGAGTTTCAGTTTCAAGCAGCTAGTACAAACCGCGTTTGAGTTAGAGTTCCAAATGCATGTATCCCTATAGGCGAAAATGAAGTGAAACCTACAACTTCAACGTGTTCCTTTAAACGAACTATTCAACCTAGAAGATCTAAATTTGGGCAGCCAAATGCAACCGGTCTACTTATCTTTCCTGTCGAGTAACAACAAGTTAGGGTGAAAAAATATTTGCTGAGATTCCAGGAAACTCGGAGTTCTCTGGAAGCTCTGCAAACACTTTAAAATGAAAGCATATTTTCCTTGCCTCTGCTTAGGGCTACTTCAACAGAAAACAAAGCATAGAGATCGCACTGAGAACTAGATGAGTGAGTTTCAGTTTCAAGCAGCTAGTACAAACCGCGTTTGACTTAGAGTTCCAAATGCATGTATCCCTATAGGGGAAAATGAAGTGAAACCTACAAATTCAAAGTGTTCCTGCCAACGAACTATTCAACCTAGAAGATCTAAATTTGGGCAGCCAAATGCAACCGGTCTACTTATCTTTCCTGTCGAGTAACAACAATTTAGGGTGAAAAAATATTTGCTGAGATTCCAGGAAACTCGGAGTTCTGTGGAAGCTCTGCAAACACTTTAAAATGAAAGCATATTTTCCTTGCCTCTGCTTAGGGCTACTTCAACAGAAAACAAAGCATAGAGATCGCACTGAGAACTAGATGAGTGAGTTTCAGTTTCAAGCAGCTAGTACAAACCGCGTTTGAGTTAGAGTTCCAAATGCATGTATCCCTATAGGGGAAAAGGAAGTGAAACCTACAACTTCAACGTGTTCCTGCAAACGAACTATTCAACCTAGAAGATCTAAATTTGGGCAGCCAAATGCAACCGGTCTACTTATCTTTCCTGTCGAGTAACAACAAGATAGGGTGAAAAAATATTTGCTGAGATTCCAGGAAACTCGGAGTTCTGTGGAAGCTCTGCAAACACTTTAAAATGAAAGCATATTTTCCTTGCCTCTGCTTAGGGCTACTTCAACAGGAAACAAAGCATAGAGATCGCACTGAGAACTAGTTGAGGGAGTTTCAGTTTCAAGCAGCTAGTACAAACCGCGTTTGAGTTAGAGTTCCAAATGCATGTATCCCTATAGGGGAAAATGAAGTGAAACCTACAACTTCAACGTGTTCCTGCAAACGAACTATTCAACCTAGAAGATCTAAATTTGGGCAGCCAAATTCAACCGGTCTACTTATCTTTCCTGTCGAGTAACAACAAGTTAGGGTGAAAAAATATTTGCTGAGATTCCAGGAAACTCGGAGTTCTCTGGAAGCTCTGCAAACACTTGAAAATGAAAGCATATTTTCCTTGCGTCTGCTTAGGGCTACTTCAACAGAAAACAAAGCATAGAGATCGCAATGAGAACTAGATGAGTGAGTTTCAGTTTCAAGCAGCTAGTACAAACCGCGTTTGAGTTAGAGTTCCAAATGCATGTATCCCTATAGGGGAAAATGAAGTGAAACCTACAACTTCAAAGTGTTCCTGCAAACGAACTATTCAACCTAGAAGATCTAAATTTGGGCAGCCAAATGCAACCGGTCTACTTATCTTTCCTGTCGAGTAACAACAAGTTAGGGGGAAAAAATATTTGCTGAGATTCCAGGAAACTCGGAGTTCTCTGGAAGCTCTGCAAACACTTTAAAATGAAAGCATATTTTCCTTGCCTCTGCTTAGGGCTACTTCAACAGGAAACAAAGCATAGAGATCGCACTGAGAACTAATTGAGTGAGTTTCAGTTTCAAGCAGCTAGTACAAACCGCGTTTGAGTTAGAGTTCCAAATGCATGTATCCCTATAGGGGAAAAGGAAGTGAAACCTACAACTTCAACGTGTTCCTGCAAACGAACTATTCAACCTAGAAGATCTAAATTTGGGCAGCCAAATGCACCCGGTCTACTTATCTTTCCTGTCCAGTAACAACAAGTTAGGGTGAAAAAATATTTGCTGAGATTCCAGGAAACTCAAAGTTGTGGAATCACTGGAAAAGCTTTGAAATGAAAGTTTCTTTCCCTAGCCTGGGCTTAGGGTTACTTCAACAGAAAACAAAGCATAGAGATCGCACTGAGAACTAGTTGAGGGAGTTTCAGTTTCAAGCAGCTAGTACAAACCGCGTTTGAGTTAGAGTTCCAAATGCATGTATCCCTATAGGGGACAATGAAGTGAAACCTACAACTTCAAAGTGTTCCTGCAAACGAACTATTCAACCTAGAAGATCTAAATTTGGGCAGCCAAATGCAACCGGTCTACTTATCTTTCCTGTCGAGTAACAACAAGTTAGGGGGAAAAAATATTTGCTGAGATTCCAGGAAACTCGGAGTTCTGTGGAAGCTCTGCAAACACTTTAAAATGAAAGTATATTTTCCTTGCCTCTGCTTAGGGCTACTTCAACAGGAAACAAAGCATAGAGATCGCACTGAGAACTAGATGAGTGAGTTTCAGTTTCAAGCAGCTAGTACAAACCGCGTTTGAGTTAGAGTTCCAAATGCATGTATCCCTATAGGGGAAAAGGAAGTGAAACCTACAACTTCAACGTGTTCCTGCAAACGAACTATTCAACCTAGAAGATCTAAATTTGGGCAGCCAAATGCACCCGGTCTACTTATCTTTCCTGTAGAGTAACAACAAGTTAGGGTGAAAAAATATTTGCTGAGATTCCAGGAAACTCGGATTTCTGTGGAAGCTCTGCAAACACTTTAAAATGAAAGCATATTTTCCTTGCCTCTGCTTAGGGCTACTTCAACAGGAAACAAAGCATAGAGATCGCACTGAGAACTAGTTGAGTGAGTTTCAGTTTCAAGCAGCTAGTACAAACCGCGTTTGAGTTAGAGTTCCAAATGCATGTATCCCTATAGGGGAAAAGGAAGTGAAACCTACAGCTTCAAAGAGTTCCTGCAAACGAACTATTCAACCTAGAAGATGTAAATTTGGGCAGCCAAATGCAACAGGTCTTCTTATCTTTCCTGTCGAGTAACAACAAGTTAGGGTGAAAAAATATTTGCTGAGATTCCAGGAAACTCAAAGTTCTGTGGAATCACTGGAAATGCTTTGAAATGAAAGTTTCTTTCCCTAGCCTGGGCTTAGGGTTACTTCAACAGAAAACAAAGCATAGAGATCGCACTGAGAACTAGTTGAGTGAGTTTCAGTTTCAAGCAGCTAGTACAAACCGCGTTTGAGTTAGAGTTCCAAATGCATGTATCCCTATAGGGGAAAAGGAAGTGAAACCTACAACTTCAACGTGTTGCTGCAAACGAACTATGCAACCTAGAAGATCTAAATTTGGGCAGCCAAATGCAACCGGTCTACTTATCTTTCCTGTCCAGTAACAACAAGTTAGGGTGAAAAAATATTTGCTGAGATTCCAGGAAACTTGGAGTTCTGTGGAAGCTCTGCAAACACTTTAAAATGAAAGCATATTTTCCTTGCCTCTGCTTAGGGCTACTTCAACAGGAAACAAAGCATAGAGATCGCACTGAGAACTAGTTGCCTGAGTTTCAGTTTCAAGCAGCTAGTACAAACCGCGTTTGAGTTAGAGTTCCAAATGCATGTATCCCTATAGGGGACAATGAAGTGAAACCTACAACTTCAAAGTGTTCCTGCAAACGAAGTATTCAACCTAGAAGATCTAAATTTGGGCAGCCAAATGCAACCGGTCTATTTATCTTTCCTGTCGAATAACAACAAGTTAGGGTGAAAAAATATTTGCTGAGATTCCAGGAAACTCGTATGTCTGTGGAAGCTCTGCAAACACTTTAAACTGAAAGTATATTTTCCTTGCCTCTGCTTAGGGCTACTTCAACAGGAAACAAAGCATAGAGATCGCACTGAGAACTAGATGAGTGAGTTTCAGTTTCAAGCAGCTAGTACAAACCGCGTTTGAGTTAGAGTTCCAAATGCATGTATCCCTATATGGGAAAAGGAAGTGAAACCTACAGCTTCAAAGTGTTCCTGCAAAGGAACTATTCAACGTAGAAGATGTAAATTTGGGCAGCCAAATGCAACTGGTCTTCTTATCTTTCCTGTCGAGTAACAACAAGTTAGGGTGAAAAAAATATTTGCTGAGATTCCAGGAAACTCGGAGTTCTGTGGAAGCTCTGCAAACACTTTAAAATGAAAAAATATTTTCCTTGCCTCTGCTTAGGGCTACTTCAACAGGAAACAAAGCATAGAGATCGCACTGAGAACTAGTTGAGTGAGTTTCAGTTTCAAGCAGCTAGTACAAACCGCGTTTGAGTTAGAGTTCCAAATGTATGTAAACCTATAGGGGAAAATGAAGTGAAACCTACAGCTTCAAAGTGTTCCTGCAAACGAACTATTCAACCTAGAAGATGTATATTTGGGCAGCCAAATGCAACCGGTCTTCTTATCTTTCCTGTCGAGTATCAACAAGTTATGGTGAAAAAATATTTGCTGAGATTCCAGGAAACTCAAAGTTCTGTGGATTTACTGGAAATGCTTTGAAATGAAAGTTTCTTTCCCTAGCCTGGGCTTAGGGTTACTTCAACAGAAAACAAAGCATAGAGATCGCACTGAGAACTAGTTGAGTGAGTTTCAGTTTCAAGCAGCTAGTACAAACCGCGTTTGAGTTAGAGTTCCAAATGCATGTATCCCTATGGGGGAAAATGAAGTGAAACCTACAACTTCAACGTGTTCCTGCAAACGAACTATTCAACCTAGAAGATCTAAATTTGGGCAGCCAAATGCAACCGGTCTACTTATCTTTCCTGTCGAGTAACAACAAGTTAGGGTGAAAAAATATTTGCTGAGATTCCAGGAACCTCGGAGTTCTGTGGAAGCTCTGCAAACACTTTAAAATGAAAGCATATTTTCCTTGCCTCTGCTTAGGGCTACTTCAACAGGAAACAAAGCATAGAGATCACACTGAGAACTAGTTGAGTGAGTTTCAGTTTCAAGCAGCTAGTACAAACCGCGTTTTAGTTAGAGTTCCAAATGCATGTATCCCTATAGGGGAAAATGAAGTGAAACCTACAAATTCAACGTGTTCCTGCAAACGAACTATTCAGCCTAGAAGATCTAAATTTGGGCAGCCAAATGCAACCGGTCTACTTATCTTTCCTGTCGAGTATCAACAAGTTAGGTGAAAAAATATTTGCTGAGATTCCAGGAAACTCAAAGTTCTGTGGATTCACTGGAAATGCTTTGAAATGAAAGTTTTTTCCCTACCCTGGGCTTAGGGTTACTTCAACAGAAAACAAAGCATAGAGATCGCACTGAGAACTAGTTGAGTGAGTTTCAGTTTCAAGCAGCTAGTACAAACCGCGTTTGAGTTAGAGTTCCAAATGCATGTATCGCTATAGGGGAAAATGAAGTGAAACCTACAACTTCAAAGTGTTCCTGCAAACGAACTATTCAACCTAGAAGATCTAAATTTGGGCAGCCAAATGCAACCGGTCTACTTATCTTTCCTGTCGAGTAACAACAATTTAGGGTGAAAAAATATTTGCTGAGATTCCAGGAAACTCGGAGTTCTGTGGAAGCTCTGCAAACACTTTAAAATGAAAGTATATTTTCCTTGCCTCTGCTTAGGGCTACTTCAACAGGAAACAAAGCATAGAGATCGCACTGAGAACTAGTTGTGGGAGTTTCAGTTTCAAGCAGCTAGTACAAACCACGTTTGAGTTATAGTTCCAAATGCATGTATCCCTATAGGGGACAATGAAATGAAACCTACAACTTCAAAGTGTTCCTGCAAACGAACTATTCAACCTAGAAGATCTAAATTTGGGCAGCCAAATGCAACCGGTTTACTTATCTTTCCTGTCGAGTAACCACAAGTTAGGGGGAAAAAATATTTGCTGAGATTCCAGGAAACTCGGAGTTCTGTGGAAGCTCTGCAAAAACTTTAAAATGAAAGTATATTTTCCTTGCCTCTGCTTAGGGCTACTTCAACAGGAAACAAAGCATAGAGGTCGCACTGAGAACTAGTTGAGTGAGTTTCAGTTTCAAGCAGCTAGTACAAACCGCGTTTGAGTTAGATTTCCAAATGCATGTATCCCTATAGGGGAAAATGAAGTGAAACCTACAACTTCAAAGTGTTCCTGCAAACGAACTATTCAACCTAGAAGATCTAAATTTGGGCAGCCAAATGCAACCGGTCTACATATCTTTCCTGTCGAGTAACAACAAGTTAGGGTGAAAAAATATTTGCTGAGATTCCAGGAAACTCAAAGTTCTGTGGATTCACTGGAAATGCTTTGAAATGAAAGTTTCTTTCCCTAGCCTGGGCTTAGGGTTACTTCAACAGAAAACAAGCATAGAGATCGCACTGAGAACTAGTTGAGTGAGTTTCAGTTTCAAGCAGCTAGTACAAACCGCGTTTGAGTTAGAGTTCCAAATGCATGTAACCCTATAGGGGAAAATGAAGTGAAACCTACAGCTTCAAAGTGTTCCTGCAAACGAACTATTCAACCTAGAAGATCTAAATTTGGGAAGCCAAATGCAACCGGTCTACTTATCTTTCCTGTCGAGTAACAACAAGTTAGGGTGAAAAAATATTTGCTGAGATTCCAGGAAACTCGGAGTTCTGTGGAAGCTCTGCAAACACTTTAAAATGAAAGCATATTTTCCTTTCCTCTGCTTAGGTCTACTTCAACAGGAAACAAAGCATAGAGATCGCACTGAGAACTAGTTGAGTGAGTTTCAGTTTCAAGCAGCTAGTACAAACCGCGTTTGAGTTAGAGTTCCAAATGTATGTAAACCTATATGGGAAAATGAAGTGAAACCTACAGCTTCAAAGTGTTCCTGCAAACGAACTATTCAACCTAGAAGATCTAAATTTGGGCAGCCAAATGCAACCGGTCTACTTATCTTTCCTCTCGAGTAACAACAAGTTAGGGTGAAAAAATATTTGCTGAGATTCCAGGAAACTCGGAGGTCTGTGGAAGCTCTGCAAACACTTTAAAATGAAAGCATATTTTCCTTGCCTCTGCTTAGGGCTACTTCAACAGAAAACCAAGCATAGAGATCGCACTGAGAACTAGTTGAGTGAGTTTCAGTTTCAAGCAGCTACTACAAACCGCGTTTGAGTTAGAGTTCCAAATGCATGTATCCCTATAGGGGAAAATGAAGTGAAACCTACAACTTCAAAGTGTTCCTGCAAACGAACTATTCAACCTAGAAGATCTAAATTTGGGCAGCCAAATGCAACCGGTCTACTTATCTTTCCTCTCGAGTAACAACAAGTTAGGGTGAAAAAATATTTGCTGAGATTCCAGGAAACTCGGTGTTCTGTGGAAGCTCTGCAAACACATTAAAATGAAAGCATATTTTCCTTGCCTCTGCTTAGGGCTACTTCAACAGGAAACAAAGCATAGAGATCGCACTGAGAACTAGTTGAGTGAGTTTCAGTTTCAAGTAGCTAGTACAAACCGCGTTTGAGTTAGAGTTCCAAATGCATGTACCCCTATAGGGGACAATGAAGTGAAACCTACAACTTCAAAGTGTTCCTGCAAACGAACTATTCAACCTAGAAGATCTAAATTTGGGCAGCCAAATGCAACAGGTCCTCTTATCTTTCCTGTCGAGTATCAACAAGTTAGGGTGAAAAAATATTTGCTGAGATTCCAGGAAACTCAAAGTTCTGTGGATTCACTGGAAATGCTTTGAAATGAAAGTTTTTTCCCTACCCTGGGCTTAGGGTTACTTCAAAAGAAAAAAAAGCATAGAGATCGCACTGAGAACTAGTTGAGGGAGTTTCAGTTTCAAGCAGCTAGTACAAACCGCGTTTGAGTTATAGTTCCAAATGCATGTATTCCTATAGGGGAAAATTAAGTGAAACCTACAACTTCAAAGTGTTCCAGCAAACGAACTATTCAACCTAGAAGATCTAAATTTGGGCAGTCAAATGCAACCGGTCTACTTATCTTTCCTGTCGAGTAACAAGAAGTTAGGGTGAAAAAATATTTGCTGAGATTCCAGGAAACTCAAAGTTCTGTGGAATCACTGGAAATGCTTTGAAATGAAAGTTTCTTTCCCTAGCCTGGGCTTAGGGTTACTTCAACAGAAAACAAAGCATAGAGATCACACTGAGAACTAGTTGAGTGAGTTTCAGTTTCAAGCAGCTAGTACAAACCGCGTTTGAGTTAGAGTTCCAAATGCATGTATCCCTATAGGGGAAAATGAAGTGAAACCTACAAATTCAACGTGTTCCTGCGAACGAACTATTCAGCCTAGAAGATCTAAATTTGGGCAGCCAAATGCAACCGGTCTACTTATCTTTCCTGTCGAGTATCAACAAGTTAGGGTGAAAAAATATTTGCTGAGATTCCAGGAAACTCAAAGTTCTGTGGATTCACTGGAAATGCTTTGAAATGAAAGTTTTTTCCCTACCCTGGGCTTAGGGTTACTTCAACAGAAAACAAAGCATAGAGATCGCACTGAGAACTAGTTGAGTGAGTTTCAGTTTCAAGCAGCTAGTACAAACCGCGTTTGAGTTAGAGTTCCAAATGCATGTATCGCTATAGGGGAAAATGAAGTGAAACCTACAACTTCAAAGTGTTCCTGCAAACGAACTATTCAACCTAGAAGATCTAAATTTGGGCAGCCAAATGCAACCGGTCTACTTATCTTTCCTGTCGAGTAACAACAATTTAGGGTGAAAAAATATTTGCTGAGATTCCAGGAAACTCGGAGTTCTGTGGAAGCTCTGCAAACACTTTAAAATGAAAGTATATTTTCCTTGCCTCTGCTTAGGGCTACTTCAACAGGAAACAAAGCATAGAGATCGCACTGAGAACTAGTTGTGGGAGTTTCAGTTTCAAGCAGCTAGTACAAACCACGTTTGAGTTATAGTTCCAAATGCATGTATCCCTATAGGGGACAATGAAATGAAACCTACAACTTCAAAGTGTTCCTGCAAACGAACTATTCAACCTAGAAGATCTAAATTTGGGCAGCCAAATGCAACCGGTCTACTTATCTTTCCTGTCGAGTAACCACAAGTTAGGGGGAAAAAATATTTGCTGAGATTCCAGGAAACTCGGAGTTCTGTGGAAGCTCTGCAAAAACTTTAAAATGAAAGTATATTTTCCTTGCCTCTGCTTAGGGCTACTTCAACAGGAAACAAAGCATAGAGGTCGCACTAAGAACTAGTTGAGTGAGTTTCAGTTTCAAGCAGCTAGTACAAACCGCGTTTGAGTTAGATTTCCAAATGCATGTATCCCTATAGGGGAAAATGAAGTGAAACCTACAACTTCAAAGTGTTCCTGCAAACGAACTATTCAACCTAGAAGATCTAAATTTGGGCAGCCAAATGCAACCGGTCTACATATCTTTCCTGTCGAGTAACAACAAGTTAGGGTGAAAAAATATTTGCTGAGATTCCAGGAAAACTCAAAGTTCTGTGGATTCACTGGAAATGCTTTGAAATGAAAGTTTCTTTCCCTAGCCTGGGCTTAGGGTTACTTCAACAGAAAACAAGCATAGAGATCGCACTGAGAACTAGTTGAGTGAGTTTCAGTTTCAAGCAGCTAGTACAAACCGTGTTTGAGTTAGAGTTCCAAATGCATGTAACCCTATAGGGGAAAATGAAGTGAAACCTACAGCTTCAAAGTGTTCCTGCAAACGAACTATTCAACCTAGAAGATCTAAATTTGGGCAGCCAAATGCAACCGGTCTACTTATCTTTCCTGTCGAGTAACAACAATTTAGGGTGAAAAAATATTTGCTGAGATTCCAGGAAACTCGGAGTTCTGTGGAAGCTCTGCAAACACTTTAAAATGAAAGTATATTTTCCTTGCCTCTGCTTAGGGCTACTTCAACAGGAAACAAAGCATAGAGATCGCACTGAGAACTAGTTGAGTGAGTTTCAGTTTCAAGCAGCTAGTACAAACCGCGTTTGAGTTAGAGTTCCAAATGCATGTATCCCTATAGGGGAAAATGAAGTGAAACCTACAACTTCAAAGTGTTCCTGCAAACGAACTATTCAACCTAGAAGATCTAAATTTGGGCAGCCAAATGCAACCGGTCTACTTATCTTTCCTCTCGAGTAACAACAAGTTAGGGTGAAAAAATATTTGCTGAGATTCCAGGAAACTCGGTGTTCTGTGGAAGCTCTGCAAACACATTAAAATGAAAGCATATTTTCCTTGCCTCTGCTTAGGGCTACTTCAACAGGAAACAAAGCATAGAGATCGCACTGAGAACTAGTTGAGTGAGTTTCAGTTTCAAGCAGCTAGTACAAACCGCGTTTGAGTTAGAGTTCCAAATGCATGTACCCCTATAGGGGACAATGAAGTGAAACCTACAATCTTCAAAGTGTTCCTGCAAACGAACTATTCAACCTAGAAGATCTAAATTTGGGCAGCCAAATGCAACAGGTCCTCTTATCTTTCCTGTCGAGTATCAACAAGTTAGGGTGAAAAAATATTTGCTGAGATTCCAGGAAACTCAAAGTTCTGTGGATTCACTGGAAATGCTTTGAAATGAAAGTTTTTTCCCTACCCTGGGCTTAGGTTACTTCAAAAGAAAAAAAAAGCATAGAGATCGCACTGAGAACTAGTTGAGGGAGTTTCAGTTTCAAGCAGCTAGTACAAACCGCGTTTGAGTTATAGTTCCAAATGCATGTATTCCTATAGGGGAAAATTAAGTGAAACCTACAAATTCAAAGTGTTCCAGCAAACGAACTATTCAACCTAGAAGAATCTAAATTTGGGCAGCCAAATGCAACCGGTCTACTTACCTTTCCTGTAGAGTAACAACAAGTTAGGGTGAAAAATATATTTACTGAGATTCCAGGAAACTCGGAGTTCTGTGGAAGCTCTGCAAACACTTTAAAATGAAAGCATATTTTCCTTGCCTCTGCTTAGGGCTACTTCAACAGGAAACAAAGCATAGAGATCGCACTGAGAACTAGTTGAGTGAGTTTCAGTTTCAAGCAGCTAGTACAAACCGCGTTTGAGTTATAGTTCCAAATGCATGTATCCCTATAGGGGACAATGAAGTGAAACCTACAACTTCAAAGTGTTCCTGCAAACGAACTATTCAACCTAGAAGATCTAAATTTGGGCAGCCAAATGCAAGCGGTCTTCTTTTCTTTCCTGTCGAGTAACAACAAGTTAGGGTGAAAAAATATTTGCTGAGATTCCAGGAAACTCAAAGTTCTGTGCATTCACTGGAAATACTTTGAAATGAAAGTTTCTTTCCCTAGCCTGGGCTTAGGGTTACTTCAACAGAAAACAAAGCATAGAGATCGCACTGAGAACTAGTTGAGTGAGTTTCTGTTTCAAGCAGCTAGTACAAACCGCGTTTGAGTTACAGTTCGAAATGCATGTATCCCTATAGGGGACAATGAAGTGAAACCAACAACTTCAACGTGTTCCTGCAAACGAACTATTCAACCTAGAAGATTTAAATTTGGGCAGCCAAATGCAACCGGTCTACTTATCTTTCCTGTCGAGTAACAACAAGTTAGGGTGAAAAAATATTTGCTGAGATTCCAGGAAACTCGGAGTTCTGTGGAAGCTCTGCAAACACTTTAAAATGAAAGCATATTTTCCTGCCTCTGCTTAGGGCTACTTCAACAGGAAACAAAGCATAGAGATCGCACTGAGAACTAGTTGAGGGAGTTTCAGTTTCAAGCAGCTAGTACAAACCGCGTTTGAGTTACAGTTCGAAATGCATGTATCCCTATAGTGGACAATGAAGTGAAACCTACAACTTCAAAGTGTTCCTGCAAACGAACTATTCAACCTAGAAGATCTAAATTTGGGCAGCCAAATGCAACCGGTCTTCTTATCTTTCCTGTCGAGTAACAACAAGTTAGGGTGAAAAAATATTTGCTGGGATTCCAGGAAACTCGGAGTTCTGTGGAAGCTCTGCAAACACTTTAAAATGAAAGCATATTTTCCTTGCCTCTGCTTAGGGCTACTTCAACAGGAAACAAAAGCATAGAGATTGCACTGAGAACTAGTTGAGGGAGTTTCAGTTTCAAGCAGCTAGTACAAACCGCGTTTGAGTTAGAGTTCCAAATGCATGTATCCCTATAGGGGACAATGAAGTGAAACCTACAAATTCAAAGTGTTCCTGCAAACGAACTATTCAACCTAGAAGATCTAAATTTGGGCAGCCAAGTGCAACCGGTCTTCTTATCTTTCCTGTCGAGTAACAACAAGTTAGGGTGAAAAAATATTTGCTGAGATTCCAGGAAACCCAAATTTCTGTGGATTCACTGGAAATATTTGAAATGAAAGTTTCTTTCCCTAGCCTGGGCTTAGGGTTACTTCAACAAAAAACAAAGCATAGAGATCGCACTGAGAACTAGTTGAGTGAGTTTCAGTTTCATGCAGCTAGTACAAACCGCGTTTGAGTAAGAGTTTCCAAATGTATGTAACCCTATAGGGGAAAATGAAGTGAAACCTACAGCTTCAAAGTGTTCCTGCAAACGAACTATTCAACCTAGAATATCTAATTTTGGGCAGCCAAATGCAACCGGTCTACTTATCTTTCCTGTCGAGTAACAACAAGTTAGGGTGAAAAAAATTTTGCTGAGATTCCAGGAAACTCGGAGTTCTTGGAAGCTCTGCAAACACTTTAAAATGAAAGCATATTTTCCTTGCCTCTGCTTAGGGCTACTTCAACAGGAAACAAAGCATAGAGATCGCACTGAGAACTAGTTGAGTGAGTTTCAGTTTCAAGCAGCTAGTACAAACCGCGTTTGAGTTACAGTTCCAAATGCATGTATCCCTATAGGGGACAATGAATTGAAACCTACAACTTCAAAGTGTTCCTGCAAACGAACAATTCAACCTAGAAGATCTAAATTTGGGCAGCCAAATGCAACCGGTCTACTTATCTTTCCTGTCGAGTAACAACAAGTAGGGTGAAAAAATATTTGCTGAGATTCCAGGAAACTCGGAGTTCTGTGGAAGCTCTGCAAACACTTTAAAATGAAAGCATGTTTTCCTGCCTCTGCTTAGGGCTACTTCAACAGGAAACAAAGCATAGAGATCGCACTGAGAACTAGTTGAGGGAGTTTCAGTTTCAAGCAGCTAGTACAAACCGCGTTTTAGTTAGAGTTCCAAATGCATGTATCCCTATAGGGGAAAATGAAGTGAAACCTACAACTTCAAAGTGTTCCTGCAAACGAACTATTCAACCTAGAAGATCTAAATTTGGGCAGCCAAATGCAACCGGTCTACTTATCTTTCCTGTCGAGTAACAACAAGTTAGGGTGAAAAATATTTGCTGAGTTTCCAGGAAACTCGGAGTTCTGTGGAAGATCTGCAAACACTTTAAAATGAAAGTACATTTTCCTTGCCTCTGCTTAGGGCTACTTCAACAGGAAACAAAGAATAGAGATCGCACTGAGAACTAGTTGAGGGAGTTTCAGTTTCAAGCAGCTAGTACAAACCGCGTTTGAGTTAGAGTTCCAAATGCATGTATCCCTATAGGGAAAAAAATGAAGTGAAAGCTACAACTTCAAAGTGTTCCTGCAAACGAACTATTCAACCTAGAAGATCTAAATTTGGCAGCCAAATGCAACCGGTCTACTTTTCTTTCCTGTCGAGTAACAACAAGTTAGGGTGAAAAAATATTTGCTGAGATCCAGGAAACTCGGAGTTCTGTGGAAGCTCTGCAAACACTTTAAAATGAAAGTATATTTTCCTTGCCTCTGCTTAGGGCTACTTCAACAGGAAACAAAGCATAGAGATCGCACTGGAGAACTAGTTGAGGGAGTTTCAGTTTCAAGCAGCTAGTACAAACCGCGTTTGAGTTAGAGTTCCAAATGCATGTATTCCTATAGGGGAAAATGAAGTGAAACCTACAACTTCAAAGTGTTCCAGCAAACGAACTATTCAACCTAGAAGATCTAAATTTGGGCAGCCAAATGCAACGGTCTACTTACCTTTCCTGTCGAGTAACAACATGTTAGGGTGAAAAAAATATTTACTGAGATTCCAGGAAACTCGGAGTTCTGTGGAAGCTCTGCAAACACTTTAAAATGAAAGCATATTTTCCTTGCCTCTGCTTAGGGCTACTTCAACAGGAAACAAAGCATAGAGATCGCACTGAGAACTAGTTGAGTGAGTTTCAGTTTCAAGCAGCTAGTACAAACCGCGTTTGAGTTATAGTTCCAAATGCATGTATCCCTATAGGGGAAAATGAAGTGAAACCTACAACTTCAAAGTGTTCCTGCAAACGAACTATTCAACCTAGAAGATCTAAATTTGGGCAGCCAAATGCAAGCGGTCTTCTTTTCTTTCCTGTCGAGTAACAACAAGTTAGGGTGAAAAAATATTTGCTGAGATTCCAGGAAACTCAAAGTTCTGTGCATTCACTGGAAATACTTTGAAATGAAAGTTTCTTTCCCTAGCCTGGGCTTAGGGTTACTTCAACAGAAAACAAAGCATAGAGATCGCACTGAGAACTAGTTGAGTGAGTTTCTGTTTCAAGCAGCTAGTACAAACCGCGTTTGAGTAAGAGTTCCAAATGTATGTATCCCTATAGGGGAAAATGAAGTGAAACCTACAGCTTCAAAGTGTTCCTGCAAACGAACTATTCAACCTAGAATATCTAATTTTGGGCAGCCAAATGCAACCGGTCTACTTATCTTTCCTGTCGAGTAACAACAAGTTAGGGTGAAAAAATATTTGCTGAGATTCCAGGAAACTCGGAGTTCTTTGGAAGCTCTGCAAACACTTTAAAATGAAAGCATATTTTCCTTGCCTCTGCTTAGGGCTACTTCAACAGGAAACAAAGCATAGAGATCGCACTGAGAACTAGTTGAGTGAGTTTCAGTTTCAAGCAGCTAGTACAAACCGCGTTTGAGTTACAGTTCCAAATGCATGTATCCCTATAGGGGACAATGAATTGAAACCTACAACTTCAAAGTGTTCCTGCAAACGAACAATTCAACCTAGAAGATCTAAATTTGGGCAGCCAAATGCAACCGGTCTACTTATCTTTCCTGTCGAGTAACAACAAGTTAGGGTGAAAAAATATTTGCTGAGATTCCAGGAAACTCGGAGTTCTGTGGAAGCTCTGCAAACACTTTAAAATGAAAGCATGTTTTCCTGCCTCTGCTTAGGGCTACTTCAACAGGAAACAAAGCATAGAGATCGCACTGAGAACTAGTTGAGGGAGTTTCAGTTTCAAGCAGCTAGTACAAACCGCGTTTGAGTTACAGTTCGAAATGCATGTATCCCTATAGTGGACAATGAAGTGAAACCTACAACTTCAAAGTGTTCCTGCAAACGAACTATTCAACCTAGAAGATCTAAATTTGGGCAGCCAAATGCAACCGGTCTTCTTATCTTTCCTGTCGAGTAACAACAAGTTAGGGTGAAAAAATATTTGCTGAGATTCCAGGAAACTCGGAGTTCTGTCGAAGCTCTGCAAACACTTTAAAATGAAAGTATATTTTCCTTGCCTCTGCTTAGGGCTACTTCAACAGGAAACAAAGCATAGAGATCGCACTGAGAACTAGTTGAGTGAGTTTCAGTTTCAAGCAGCTAGTACAACCCGCGTTTGAGTTAGAGTTCCAAATGCATGTATCCCTATAGGGGACAATGAAGTGAAACCTACAAATCCAAAGTGTTCCTGCAAACGAACTATTCAACATAGAAGATCTAAATTTGGGCAGCCAAATGCAACCGGTCTACTTATCTTTCCTGTCGAGTAACAACAAGTTAGGGTGAAAAAAATATTTGCTGAGATTCCAGGAAACTCGGAGTTCTGTGGAAGCTCTGCAAACACTTTAAAATGAAAGTATATTTTCCTTGCCTCTGCTTAGGGCTACTTCAACAGGAAACAAAGCATAGAGATCGCACTGAGAACTAGTTGAGTGAGTTTCAGTTTCAAGCAGCTAGTACAAACCGCGTTTGAGTTAGAGTTCCAAATGCATGTAACCCTATAGGGGAAAATGAAGTGAAACCTACAACTTCAACGTGTTCCTGCAAACGAACAATTCAACGTAGAAGATCTAAATTTGGGCAGCCAAATGCAACCGGTCTACTTATCTTTCCTGTCGAGTAACAACAAGTTAGGGCGAAAAAATATTTGCTGAGATTCCAGGAAACTCGGAGTTCTGTGGAAGCTCTGCAAACACTTTAAAATGAAAGCATATTTTCCTTGCCTCTGCTTAGGGCTACTTTAACAGGAAACAAAGCATAGAGATCGCACTGAGAACTAGTTGCGTGAGTTTCAGTTTCAAGCAGCTATTACAAACCGCGTTTGAGTTAGAGTTCCAAATGCATGTATCCCTATAGGGGACAATGAAGTGAAACCTACAACTTCAAAGTGTTCCTGCAAACGAACTATTCAACCTAGAAGATCTAAATTTGGGCAGCCATATGCAACCGGTCTACTTATCTTTCCTGTCGAGTAACAACAAGTTAGGGTAAAAAAATATTTGCTGAGATTCCAGGAAACTCAAAGTTCTGTGGATTCACTGGAAATACTTTGAAATGAAAGTTTCTTTCCCTAGCCTGGGCTTAGGGTTACTTCAACAGAAAACAAAGCATAGAGATCGCACTGAGAACTAGTTGAGTGAGTTTCTGTTTCAAGCAGCTAGTACAAACCGCGTTTGAGTAATAGTTCCAGATGTATGTAACCCTATAGGGGAAAATGAAGTGAAACCTACAGCTTCAAAGTGTTCCTGCAAACGAACTATTCAACCTAGAAGATCTAAATTTGGGCAGCCAAATGCAACCGGTCTACTTATCTTTCCTGTCGAGTAACAACAAGTTAGGGTGAAAAAATATTTGCTGAGATTCCAGGAAACTCGGAGTTCTGTGGAAGCTCTGCAAACACTTTAAAATGAAAGCATATTTTCCTTGCCTCTGCTTAGGGCTACTTCAACAGGAAACAAAGCATAGAGATCGCACTGAGAACTAGTTGAGTGAGTTTCAGTTTCAAGCAGCTAGTACAAACCGCGTTTGAGTTAGAGTTCCAAATGCATGTATACCTATAGGGGACAATGAAGTGAAACCTACAAATTCAAAGTGTTCCTGCAAACGAACTATTCAACCTAGAAGATCTAAATTTGGGCAGCCAAATGCAACCGGTCTATTTATCTTTCCTGTCGAGTAACAACAAGTTAGAGTGAAAAAATATTTGCTGAGATTCCATGAAACTCAGAGTTCTGTGGAAGCTCTGCAAACACTTTAAAATGAAAGTATATTTTCCTTGCCTCTGCTTAGGGCTACTTCAACAGGAAACAAAGCATAGAGATCGCACTGAGAACTAGTTGAGGGAGTTTCAGTTTCAAGCAGCTAGTACAAACCGCGTTTGAGTTAGAGTTCCAAATGCATGTATCCCTACAGGGGACAATGAAGTGAAACCTACAACTTCAAAGTGTTCCTGCAAACGAACAATTCAACCTAGAAGATCTAAATTTGGGCAGCCAAATGCAACCGGTCTTCTTATATTTCCTGTCGAGTAACAACAAGTTAGGGTGAAAAAATATTTGCTGAGATTCCAGGAAACTCAAAGTTCTGTGGATTCACTGGAAATACTTTGAAATGAAAGTTTCTTTCCCTTGCCTGGGCTTTGGGTTACTTCAACAAAACACAAAGCAAAGAGATCGCACTGAGAACTAGTTGAGTGAGTTTCAGTTTCAAGCAGCTAGTCCAAACCGCGTTTGAGTAAGAGTTCCAAATGTATGTAACCCTATAGGGGAAAATGAAGTGAAACCTACAGCTTCAAAGTGTTCCTGCAAACGAACTATTCAACCTAGAAGATCTAAATTTGGGCAGCCAAATGCAACCGGTCCACTTATCTTTCCTGTCGAGTAACAACAAGTTAGGGTGAAAAAATATTTGCTGAGATTCCAGGAAACTCGGAGTTCTGTGGAAGCTCTGCAAACACTTTAAAATGAAAGTATATTTTCCTTGCCTCTGCTTAGGGCTACTTCAACAGGAAACAAAGCATAGAGATCGCACTGAGAACTAGTTGAGGGAGTTTCAGTTTCAAGCAGCTAGTACAAACCGCGTTTGAGTTAGAGTTCCAAATGCATGTATTCCTATAGGGGAAAATGAAGTGAAACCTACAACTTCAAAGTGTTCCAGCAAACGAACTATTAAACCTAGAAGATCTAAATTTGGGCAGCCAAATGCAACCGGTCTACTTACCTTTCCTGTCGAGTAACAACAAGTTAGGGTGAAAAAATATTTACTGAGATTCCAGGAAACTCGGAGTTCTGTGGAAACTCTGCAAACACTTTAAAATGAAAGCATATTTTCCTTGCCTCTGCTTAGGGCTACTTCAACAGGAAACAAAGCATAGAGATCGCACTGAGAACTAGTTGAGTGAGTTTCAGTTTCAAGCAGCTAGTACAAACCGCGTTTGAGTTACAGTTCCAAATGCATGTATCCCTATAGGGGACAATGAAGTGAAACCTACAACTTCAAAGTGTTCCTGCAAACGAACTATTCAACCTAGAAGATCTAAATTTGGGAAGCCAAATGCAACCGGTCTACTTATCTTTTCTGTCGAGTAACCACAAGTTAGGGTGAAAAAATATTTGCTGAGATTCCATGAAACTCGGAGTTCTGTGGAAGCTCTGCAAACATTTTAAAATGAAAGCATATTTTCCTTGCCTCTGCTTAGGGCTACTTCAACAGGAAACAAAGCATAGAGATCACACTGAGAACTAGTTGCGTGAGTTTCAGTTTCAAGCAGCTAGTACAAACCGCGTTTGAGTTAGAGTTCCAAATGCATGTATCCCTATAGGGGACAATGAAGTGAAACCTAAAATTCCAAAGTGTTCCTGCAAACGAACTATTCAACATAGAAGATCTAAATTTGGGCAGCCAAATGCAACCGGTCTACTTATCTTTCCTGTTGAGTAACAACAAGTAAGGGTGAAAAAATATTTGCTGAGATTCCAGGAAACTCGGAGTTCTGTGGAAGCTCTGCAAACACTTTAAAATGAAAGTATATTTTCCTTGCCTCTGCTTAGGGCTACTTCAACAGGAAACAAAGCATAGAGATCGCACTGAGAACTAGTTGAGTGAGTTTCAGTTTCAAGCAGCTAGTACAAACCGCGTTTGAGTTAGAGTTCCAAATGCATGTAACCCTATAGGGGAAAATGAAGTGAAACCTACAACTTCAACGTGTTCCTGCAAACGAACTATTCAACCTAGAAGATCTAAATTTGGGCAGCCAAATGCAACCGGTCTACTTATCTTTCCTGTCGAGTAACAACAAGTTACGGCGAAAAAATATTTGCTGAGATTACAGGAAACTCGGAGTTCTGTGGAAGCTCTGCAAACACTTTAAAATGAAAGCATATTTTCCTTGCCTCTGCTTAGGGCTACTTCAACAGGAAACAAAGCATAGAGATCGCACTGAGAACTAGTTGCGTGAGTTTCAGTTTCAAGCAGCTATTACAAAAAGCGTTTGAGTTAGAGTTCCAAATGCATGTATCCCTATAGGGGACAATGAAGTGAAACCTACAACTTCAAAGTGTTCCTGCAAACGAACTATTCAACCTAGAAGATCTAAATTTGGGCAGCCAAATGCAACCGGTCTACTTATCTTTCCTGTCGAGTAACAACAAGTTAGGGTAAAAAAATATTTGCTGAGATTCCAGGAAACTCAAAATTCTGTGGATTCACTGGAAATACTTTGAAATGAAAGTTTCATTCCCTAGTCTGGGCTTAGGGTTACTTCAACAGAAAACAAAGCATAGAGACCGCACTGAGAACTAGTTGAGTGAGTTTCTGTTTCAAGCAGCTAGTACAAACCGCGTTTGAGTAAGAGTTCCAGATGTATGTAACCCTATAGGGGAAAATGAAGTGAAACCTACAGCTTCAAAGTGTTCCTGCAAACGAACTATTCAACCTAGAAGATCTAAATTTGGGCAGCCAAATGCAACCGGTCTACTTATCTTTCCTGTCGAGTAACAACAAGTTAGGGTGAAAAAATATTTGCTGAGATTCCAGGAAACTCGGAGTTCTGTGGAAGCTCTGCAAACACTTTAAAATGAAAGCATATTTTCCTTGCCTCTGCTTAGGGCTACTTCAACAGGAAACAAAGCATATAGATCACACTGAGAACTAGTTGAGTGAGTTTCAGTTTCAAGCAGCTAGTACAAACCGCGTTTGAGTTACAGTTCCAAATGCATGTATCCCTATAGGGGACAATGAAGTGAAACCTACAACTTCAAAGTGTTCCTGCAAACGAACTATTCAACCTAGAAGATCTAAATTTGGGAAGCCAAATGCAACCGGTCTACTTATCTTTCCTGTCGAGTAACAACAATTTAGGGTGAAAAATATTTGCTGAGATTCCTGGAAACTCGGAGTTCTGTGGAAGCTCTGCAAACACTTAAAAATGAAAGCATATTTTCCTTGCCTCTGCTTAGGGCTACTTCAACAGGAAACAAAGCATAGAGATCGCACTGAGAACTAGTTGAGTGAGTTTCAGTTTCAAGCAGCTAGTACAAACCGCGTTTGAGTTAGAGTTCCAAATGCATGTATCCCTATAGGGGACAAAGAAGTGAAACCTACAACTTCAAAGTTTCCTGCAAACGAACTATTCAACCTAGAAGATCTAAATTTGGGCAGCCAAATGCAACCGGTCTTCTTATCTTTCCTGTCGAGTAACAACAAGTTAGGGGGAAAAAATATTTGCTGAGATTCCCGGAAACTCGGAGTTCTGCGGAAGCTCTGCAAACACTTTAAAATGAAAGCATATTTTCCTTGCCTCTGCTTAGGGCTACTTCAACAGGAAACAAAGCATAGAGATCGCACTGAGAACTAATTGCGTGAGTTTCAGTTTCAAGCAGCTAGTACAAACCGCGTTTGAGTTAGAGTTCCAAATGCATGTAACCCTATAGGGGAAAATGAAGTGAAACCTACAACTTCAACGTGTTCCTGCAAACGAACTATTCAACCTAGAAGATCTAAATTTGGGCAGCCAAATGCAACCGGTCTACTTATCTTTCCTGTCGAGTAACAACAAGTTAGGGCGAAAAAATATTTGCTGAGATTCCAGGAAACTCGGAGTTCTGTGGAAGCTCTGCAAACACTTTAAAATGAAAGCATATTTTCCTTGCCTCTGCTTAGGGCTACTTCAACAGGAAACAAAGCATAGAGATCGCACTGAGAACTAGTTGAGTGAGTTTCAGTTTCAAGCAGCTAGTACAAACCGCGTTTGAGTTAGAGTTCCAAATGCATGTATCCTAAAGGGGACAATGAAGTGAAACCTACAACTTCAAAGTTTTCCTGCAAACGAACTATTCAAACTAGAAGATCTAAATTTGGGCAGCCAAATGCAACCGGTCTTCTTATCTTTCCTGTCGAGTAACAACAAGTTAGGGTGAAAAAATATTTGCTGAGATTCCAGGAAACTCAAAGTTCTGTGGATTCACTGGAAATACTTTGAAATGAAAGTTTCTTTCCCTAGCCTGGGCTTTGGGTTACTTCAACAAAAACAAAGCATAGAGATCGCACTGAGAACTAGTTGTGGGAGTTTCAGTTTCAAGCAGCTAGTACAAACCGCGTTTGAGTAAGAGTTCCAAATGTATGTAACCCTATAGGGGAAAATGAAGTGAAACCTACAGCATCAAAGTGTTCCTGCAAACGAACTATTCAACCTAGAAGATCTAAATTTGCGCAGCCAAATGCAACCGGTCTTCTTATCTTTCCTGTCGAGTAACAACAAGTTAGGGGGAAAAAATATTTGCTGAGATTCCAGGAAACTCGGAGTTCTGCAGAAGCTCTGCAAACACTTTAAAATGAAAGCATATTTTCCTTGCCTCTGCTTAGGGCTACTACAACAGGAAACAAAGCATAGAGATCGCACTGAGAACTAGTTGCGTGAGTTTCAGTTTCAAGCAGCTAGTACAAACCGCGTTTGAGTTAGAGTTCCAAATGCATGTATCCCTATAGGGGACAATGAAGAGAAACCTAAAATTCCAAAGTGTTCCTGCAAACGAACTATTCAACATAGAAGATCTAAATTTGGGCAGCCAAATGCAACCGGTCTACTTATCTTTCCTGTTGAGTAACAACAAGTTAGGGTGAAAAAATATTTGCTGAGATTCCAGGAAACTCGGAGTTCTGTGGAAGCTCTGCAAACACTTTAAAATGAAAGTATATTTTCCTTGCCTCTGCTTAGGGCTACTTCAACAGGAAACAAAGCATAGAGATCGCACTGAGAACTAGTTGAGTGAGTTTCAGTTTCAAGCAGCTAGTACAAACCGCGTTTGAGTTAGAGTTCCAAATGCATGTAACCATATAGGGGAAAATGAAGTGAAACCTACAACTTCAACGTGTTCCTGCAAACGAACTATTCAACCTAGAAGATCTAAATTTGGGCAGCCAAATGCAACCGGTCTACTTATCTTTCCTGTCGAGTAACAACAAGTTAGGGAGAAAAAAATATTTGCTGAGATTCCAGGAAACTCGGAGTTCTGTGGAAGCTCTGCAAACACTTTAAAATGAAAGCATATTTTCCTTGCCTCTGCTTAGGGCTACTTCAACAGGAAACAAAGCATAGAGATCGCACTGAGAACTAGTTGCGTGAGTTTCAGTTTCAAGCAGCTATTACAAACCGCGTTTGAGTTAGAGTTCCAAATGCATGTATCCCTATAGGGGACAATGAAGTGAAACCTACAACTTCAAAGTGTTCCTGCAAACGAACTATTCAACCTAGAAGATCTAAATTTGGGCAGCCAAATGCAACCGGTCTACTTATCTTTCCTGTCGAGTAACAACAAGTTAGGGTAAAAAAATATTTGCTGAGATTCCAGGAAACTCAAAATTCTGTGGATTCACTGGAAATACTTTGAAATGAAAGTTTCTTTCCCTAGCCTGGGCTTAGGGTTACTTCAACAGAAAACAAAGCATAGAGATCGCACTGAGAACTAGTTGAGTGAGTTTCTGTTTCAAGCAGGCTAGTACAAACCGCGTTTGACTAAGAGTTCCAGATGTATGTAACCCTATAGGGGAAAATGAAGTGAAACCTACAGCTTCAAAGTGTTCCTGCAAACGAACTGTTCAACCTAGAAGATCTAAATTTGGGCAGCCAAATGCAACCGGTCTACTTATCTTTCCTGTCGAGTAGCAACAAGTTAGGGTGAAAAAATATTTGCTGAGATTCCAGGAAACTCGGAGTTCTGTGGAAGCTCTGCAAACACTTTAAAATGAAAGTATATTTTCCTTGCCTCTGCTTAGGGCTACTCCAACAGGAAACAAAGCATAGAGAGTGCACTGAGAACTAACTGAGTGAGTCAAGTTTCATGCAGCTAGTACAAACTGCGTTTGAGTTAGAGTTCCAAATGCTTGTATCCCTATAGGGGAAAATGAAGTGAAACCTACAGCTTCAAAGTGTTCCTGCAAACGAACTATTCAACCTAGAAGATCTAAATTTGGGCAGCCAAATGCAACCGGTCTACTTATCTTTCCTGTCTAGTAACAACAAGTTAGGGTGAAAAAATATTTGCTGAGATTCCAGGAAACTCGGAGTTCTGTGGAAGCTCTGCAAACACTTTAAAATGAAAGCATATTTTCCTTGCCTCTGCTTAGGGCTACTTCAACAGGAAACAAAGCATAGAGATCGCACTGAGAACTAGTTGAGTGAGTTTCAGTTTCAAGCAGCTAGTACAAACCGCGTTTGAGTTACAGTTCCAAATGCATGTATCCCTATAGGGGACAATGAAGTGAAACCTACAACTTCAACGTGTTCCTGCAAACGAACTATTCAACCTAGAATATCTAAATTTGGGCAGCCAAATGCAACCGGTCTACTTATCTTTCCTGTCGAGTAACAACAAGTTAGGGTGAAAAAATATTTGCTGAGATTCCAGGAAACTCGGAGTTCTGTGGAAGCTCTGCAAACACTTTAAAATGAAAGTATATTTTCCTTGCCTCTGCTTAGGGCTACTTCAACAGGAAACAAAGCATAGAGATCGCACTGAGAACTAGTTGCGTGAGTTTCAGTTTCAAGCAGCTAGTACAAACCGCGTTTGAGTTAGAGTTCCAAATGCATTTATCCCTATAGGGGACAATGAAGTGAAACCTACAACTTCAAAGTGTTCCTGCAAACGAACTATTCAACCTAGAAGATCTAAATTTGGGCAGCCAAATGCAACCGGTCTACTTATCTTTCCTGTCGAGTAACAACAAGTTAGGGTGAAAAAATATTTACTGAGATTCCAGGAAACTCGGAGTTCTGTGGAAGCTCTGCAAACACTTTAAAATGAAAGCATATTTTCCTTGCCTCTGCTTAGGGCTACTTCAACAGGAAACAAAGAATAGAGATCGCACTGAGAACTAGTTGCATGAGTTTCAGTTTCAAGCAGCTAGTACAAACCGCGTTTGAGTTAGAGTTCCAAATGCATGTATCCCTATAGGGGACAATGAAGTGAAACCTACAAATCCAAAGTGTTCCTGCAAACGAACTATTCAACCTAGAAGATCTAAATTTGGGCAGCCAAATGCAACCGGTCTGCTTATCTTTCCTGTCGAGTAACAACAAGTTAGGGTGAAAAAATATTTGCTGAGATTCCAGGAAACTCGGAGTTCTGTGGAAGCTCTGCAAACACTTTAAAATGAAAGCATATTTTCCTTGCCTCTGCTTAGGGCTACTTCAACAGGAAACAAAGCATAGAGATCGCACTGAGAACTAGTTGAGTGAGTTTCAGTTTCAAGCAGCTAGTACAAACCGCGTTTGAGTTAGAGTTCCAAATGCATGTATCCCTATAGGGGACAATGAAGTGAAACCTACAACTTCAACGTGTTCCTGCAAACGAACTATTCAACCTAGAAGATCTAAATTTGGGCAGCCAAATGCAACCGGTCTACTTATCTTTCCTGTCGAGTAACAACAAGTTAGGGTGAAAAAATATTTGCTGAGATTCCAGGAAACTCGGAGTTCTGTGGAAGCTCTGCAAACACTTTAAAATGAAAGTATATTTTCCTTGCCTCTGCTTAGGGCTACTTCAACAGGAAACAAAGCATAGAGATCACACTGAGAACTAGTTGCGTGAGTTTCAGTTTCAAGCAGCTAGTACAAACCGCGTTTGAGTTAGAGTTCCAAATGCATGTATCCCTATAGGGGACAATGAAGTGAAACCTACAACTTCAAAGTGTTCCTGCAAACGAACTATTCAACCTAGAAGATCTAAATTTGGGCAGCCAAATGCAAACGGTCTACTTATCTTTCCTGTCGAGTAACAACAAGTTAGGGTGAAAAAATATTTACTGAGATTCCAGGAAACTCGGAGTTCTGTGGAAGCTCTGCAAACACTTTAAAATGAAAGCATATTTTCCTTGCCTCTGCTTAGGGCTACTTCAACAGGAAACAAAGCATAGAGATCGCACTGAGAACTAGTTGCATGAGTTTCAGTTTCAAGCAGCTAGTACAAACCGCGTTTGAGTTAGAGTTCCAAATGCATGTATCCCTATAGGGGACAATGAAGTGAAACCTACAACTCCAAAGTGTTCCTGCAAACGAACTATTCAACCTAGAAGATCTAAATTTGGGCAGCCAAATGCAACTGGTCTGCTTATCTTTCCTGTCGAGTAACAACAAGTTAGGGTGAAAAAATATTTGCTGAGATTCCAGGAAACTCGGAGTTCTGTGGAAGCTCTGCAAACACTTTAAAATGAAAGTATATTTTCCTTGCCTCTGCTTAGGGCTACTTCAACAGGAAAAAAAGCATAGAGATCGCACTGAGAACTAGTTGAGTGAGTTTCAGTTTCAAGCAGCTAGTACAAACCGCGTTTGAGTTAGAGTTCCAAATGCATGTAACCCTATAGCGGAAAATGAAGTGAAACCTACAACTTCAACGTGTTCCTGCAAACGAACTATTCAACCTAGAAGATCTAAATTTGGGCAGCCAAATGCAACCGGTCTACTTATCTTTCCTGTCGAGTAACAACAAGTTAGGGTGAAAAAATATTTGCTGAGATTCCAGGAAACTCGGAGTTCTGTGGAAGCTCTGCAAACACTTTAAAATGAAAGTATATTTTCCTTGCCTCTGCTTAGGGCTACTTCAACAGGAAACAAAGCATAGAGATCGCACTGAGAACTAGTTGAGTGAGTTTCAGTTTCAAGCAGCTAGTACAAACCGCGTTTGAGTTAGAGTTCCAAATGCATGTAACCCTATAGGGGAAAATGAAGTGAAACCTACAACTTCAACGTGTTCCTGCAAACGAACTATTCAACCTAGAAGATCTAAATTTGGGCAGCCAAATGCAACCGGTCTACTTATCTTTCCTGTCGAGTAACAACAATTTAGGGTGAAAAAATATTTGCTGAGATTCCAGGAAACTCGGAGTTCTGTGGAAGCTCTGCAAACACTTTAAAATGAAAGTATATTTTCCTTGCCTCTGCTTAGGGCTACTTCAACAGGAAACAAAGCATAGAGATCGCACTGAGAACTAGTTGTGGGTGTTTCAGTTTCAAGCAGCTAGTACAAACCACGTTTGAGTTATAGTTCCAAATGCATGTATCCCTATAGAGGACAATGAAATGAAACCTACAACTTCAAAGTGTTCCTGCAAACGAACTATTCAACCTAGAAGATCTAAATTTGGGCAGCCAAATGCAACCGGTCTACTTATCTTTCCTGTCGAGTAACCACAAGTTAGGGGGAAAAAATATTTGCTGAGATTCCAGGAAACTCGGAGTTCTGTGGAAGCTCTGCAAAAACTTTAAAATGAAAGTATATTTTCCTTGCCTCTGCTTAGGGCTACTTCAACAGGAAACAAAGCATGGAGGTCGCTCTGAGAACTAGTTGAGTGAGTTTCAGTTTCAAGCAGCTAGTACAAACCGCGTTTGAGTTAGATTTCCAAATGCATGTATCCCTATTGGGGAAAATGAAGTGAAACCTACAACTTCAAAGTGTTCCTGCAAACGAACTATTCAACCTAGAAGATCTAAATTTGGGCAGCCAAATGCAACCGGTCTACATATCTTTCCTGTCGAGTAACAACAAGTTAGGGTGAAAAAATATTTGCTGAGATTCCAGGAAACTCAAAGTTCTGTGGATTCACTGGAAATGCTTTGAAATGAAAGTTTCTTTCCCTAGCCTGGGCTTAGGGTTACTTCAACAGAAAACAAGCATAGAGATCGCACTGAGAACTAGTTGAGTGAGTTTCAGTTTCAAGCAGCTAGTACAAACCGCGTTTGAGTTAGAGTTCCAAATGCATGTAACCCTATAGGGGAAAATGAAGTGAAACCTACAGCTTCAAAGTGTTCCTGCAAACGAACTATTCAACCTAGAAGATCTAAATTTGGGCAGCCAAATGCAACCGGTCTACTTATCTTTCCTGTCGAGTAACAACAAGTTAGGGTGAAAAAATATTTGCTGAGATTCCAGGAAACTCGGAGTTCTGTGGAAGCTCTGCAAACACTTTAAAATGAAAGCATATTTTCCTTGCCTCTGCTTAGGGCTACTTCAACAGGAAACAAAGCATAGAGATCGCACTGAGAACTAGTTGAGTGAGTTTCAGTTTCAAGCAGCTAGTACAAACCGCGTTTGAGTTAGAGTTCCAAATGCATGTATCCCTATAGGGGAAAATGAAGTGAAACCTACAACTTCAAAGTGTTCCTGCAAACGAACTATTCAACCTAGAAGATCTAAATTTGGGCAGCCAAATGCAACCGGTCTACTTATCTTTCCTCTCGAGTAACAACAAGTTAGGGTGAAAAAATATTTGCTGAGATTCCAGGAAACTCGGTGTTCTGTGGAAGCTCTGCAAACACATTAAAATGAAAGCATATTTTCCTTGCCTCTGCTTAGGGCTACTTCAACAGGAAACAAAGCATAGAGATCGCACTGAGAACTAGTTGAGTGAGTTTCAGTTTCAAGCAGCTAGTACAAACCGCGTTTGAGTTAGAGTTCCAAATGCATGTACCCCTATAGGGGACAATGAAGTGAAACCTACAACTTCAAAGTGTTCCTGCAAACGAACTATTCAACCTAGAAGATCTAAATTTTGGCAGCCAAATGCAACAGGTCCTCTTATCTTTCCTGTCGAGTATCAACAAGTTAGGGTGAAAAAATATTTGCTGAGATTCCAGGAAACTCAAAGTTCTGTGGATTCACTGGAAATGCTTTGAAATGAAAGTTTTTTCCCTACCCTGGGGTTAGGGTTACTTCAAAAGAAAAAAAAGCATAGAGATCGCACTGAGAACTAGTTGAGGGAGTTTCAGTTTCAAGCAGCTAGTACAAACCGCGTTTGAGTTATAGTTCCAAATGCATGTATTCCTATAGGGGAAAATTAAGTGAAACCTACAACTTCAAAGTGTTCCAGCAAACGAACTATTCAACCTAGAAGATCTAAATTTGGGCAGCCAAATGCAACCGGTCTACTTATCTTTCCTGTCGAGTAACAAGAAGTTAGGGTGAAAAAATATTTGCTGAGATTCCAGGAAACTCAAAGTTCTGTGGAATCACTGGAAATGCTTTGAAATGAAAGTTTCTTTCCCTAGCCTGGGCTTAGGGTTACTTCAACAGAAAACAAAGCATAGAGATCGCACTGAGAACTAGTTGAGTGAGTTTCAGTTTCAAGCAGCTAGTACAAACCGCGTTTCAGTTAGAGTTCCAAATGCATGTATCGCTATAGGGGAAAATGAAGTGAAACCTACAACTTCAAAGTGTTCCTGCAAACGAACTATTCAACCTAGAAGATCTAAATTTGGGCAGCCAAATGCAACCGGTCTACTTATCTTTCCTGTCGAGTAACAACAAGTTAGGATGAAAAAATATTTGCTGAGATTCCAGGAAACTCGGAGTTCTGTGGAAGCTCTGCAAACACTTTAAAATGAAAGTATATTTTCCTTGCCTCTGCTTAGGGCTACTTCAACAGGAAACAAAGCATAGAGATCGCACTGAGAACTAGTTGTGGGAGTTTCAGTTTCAAGCAGCTAGTACAAACCACGTTTGAGTTATAGTTCCAAATGCATGTATCCCTATAGGGGACAATGAAATGAAACCTACAACTTCAAAGTGTTCCTGCAAACGAACTATTCAACCTAGAAAATCTAAATTTGGGCAGCCAAATGCAACCGGTCTACTTATCTTTCCTGTCGAGTAACCACAAGTTAGGGGGAAAAAATATTTGCTGAGATTCCAGGAAACTCGGAGTTCTGTGGAAGCTCTGCAAAAACTTTAAAATGAAAGTATATTTTCCTTGCCTCTGCTTAGGGCTACTTCAACAGGAAACAAAGCATAGAGGTCGCACTGAGAACTAGTTGAGTGAGTTTCAGTTTCAAGCAGCTAGTACAAACCGCGTTTGAGTTAGATTTCCAAATGCATGTATCCCTATAGGGGAAAATGAAGTGAAACCTACAACTTCAAAGTGTTCCTGCAAACGAACTATTCAACCTAGAAGATCTAAATTTGGGCAGCCAAATGCAACCGGTCTACATATCTTTCCTGTCGAGTAACAACAAGTTAGGGTGAAAAAATATTTGCTGAGATTCCAGGAAACTCAAAGTTCTGTGGATTCACTGGAAATGCTTTGAAATGAAAGTTTCTTTCCCTAGCCTGGGCTTAGGGTTACTTCAACAGAAAACAAGCATAGAGATCGCACTGAGAACTAGTTGAGTGAGTTTCAGTTTCAAGCAGCTAGTACAAACCGCGTTTGAGTTAGAGTTCCAAATGCATGTAACCCTATAGGGGAAAATGAAGTGAAACCTACAGCTTCAAAGTGTTCCTGCAAACGAACTATTCAACCTAGAAGATCTAAATTTGGGCAGCCAAATGCAACCGGTCTACTTATCTTTCCTGTCGAGTAACAACAAGTTAGGGTGAAAAAATATTTGCTGAGATTCCAGGAAACTCAAAGTTCTGTGGATTCACTGGAAATGCTTTGAAATGAAAGTTTTTTCCCTACCCTGGGCTTAGGGTTACTTCAACAGAAAACAAAGCATAGAGATCGCACTGAGAACTAGTTGAGTGAGTTTCAGTTTCAAGCAGCTAGTACAAACCGCGTTTGAGTTAGAGTTCCAAATGCATGTATCGCTATAGGGGAAAATGAAGTGAAACCTACAACTTCAAAGTGTTCCTGCAAACGAACTATTCAACCTAGAAGATCTAAATTTGGGCAGCCAAATGCAACCGGTCTACTTATCTTTCCTGTCGAGTAACAACAATTTAGGGTGAAAAAATATTTGCTGAGATTCCAGGAAACTCGGAGTTCTGTGGAAGCTCTGCAAACACTTTAAAATGAAAGTATATTTTCCTTGCCTCTGCTTAGGGCTACTTCAACAGGAAACAAAGCATAGAGATCGCACTGAGAACTAGTTGTGGGAGTTTCAGTTTCAAGCAGCTAGTACAAACCACGTTTGAGTTATAGTTCCAAATGCATGTATCCCTATAGGGGACAATGAAATGAAACCTACAACTTCAAAGTGTTCCTGCAAACGAACTATTCAACCTAGAAGATCTAAATTTGGGCAGCCAAATGCAACCGGTCTACTTATCTTTCCTGTCGAGTAACCACAAGTTAGGGGGAAAAAATATTTGCTGAGATTCCAGGAAACTCGGAGTTCTGTGGAAGCTCTGCAAAAACTTTAAAATGAAAGTATATTTTCCTTGCCTCTGCTTAGGGCTACTTCAACAGGAAACAAAGCATAGAGGTCGCACTGAGAACTAGTTGAGTGAGTTTCAGTTTCAAGCAGCTAGTACAAACCGCGTTTGAGTTAGATTTCCAAATGCATGTATCCCTATAGGGGAAAATGAAGTGAAACCTACAACTTCAAAGTGTTCCTGCAAACGAACTATTCAACCTAGAAGATCTAAATTTGGGCAGCCAAATGCAACCGGTCTACATATCTTTCCTGTCGAGTAACAACAAGTTAGGGTGAAAAAATATTTGCTGAGATTCCAGGAAACTCAAAGTTCTGTGGATTCACTGGAAATGCTTTGAAATGAAAGTTTCTTTCCCTAGCCTGGGCTTAGGGTTACTTCAACAGAAAACAAGCATAGAGATCGCACTGAGAACTAGTTGAGTGAGTTTCAGTTTCAAGCAGCTAGTACAAACCGCGTTTGAGTTAGAGTTCCAAATGCATGTAACCCTATAGGGGAAAATGAAGTGAAACCTACAGCTTCAAAGTGTTCCTGCAAACGAACTATTCAACCTAGAAGATCTAAATTTGGGCAGCCAAATGCAACCGGTCTACTTATCTTTCCTGTCGAGTAACAACAAGTTAGGGTGAAAAAATATTTGCTGAGATTCCAGGAAACTCAAAGTTCTGTGGATTCACTGGAAATGCTTTGAAATGAAAGTTTTTTCCCTACCCTGGGCTTAGGGTTACTTCAACAGAAAACAAAGCATAGAGATCGCACTGAGAACTAGTTGAGTGAGTTTCAGTTTCAAGCAGCTAGTACAAACCGCGTTTGAGTTAGAGTTCCAAATGCATGTATCGGTATAGGGGAAAATGAAGTGAAACCTACAACTTCAAAGTGTTCCTGCAAACGAACTATTCAACCTAGAAGATCTAAATTTGGGCAGCCAAATGCAACCGGTCTACTTATCTTTCCTGTCGAGTAACAACAATTTAGGGTGAAAAAATATTTGCTGAGATTCCAGGAAACTCGGAGTTCTGTGGAAGCTCTGCAAACACTTTAAAATGAAAGTATATTTTCCTTGCCTCTGCTTAGGGCTACTTCAACAGGAAACAAAGCATAGAGATCGCACTGAGAACTAGTTGTGGGAGTTTCAGTTTCAAGCAGCTAGTACAAACCACGTTTGAGTTATAGTTCCAAATGCATGTATCCCTATAGGGGACAATGAAATGAAACCCACAACTTCAAAGTGTTCCTGCAAACGAACTATTCAACCTAGAAGATCTAAATTTGGGCAGCCAAATGCAACCGGTCTACTTATCTTTCCTGTCGAGTAACCACAAGTTAGGGGGAAAAAATATTTGCTGAGATTCCAGGAAACTCGGAGTTCTGTGGAAGCTCTGCAAAAACTTTAAAATGAAAGTATATTTTCCTTGCCTCTGCTTAGGGCTACTTCAACAGGAAACAAAGCATAGAGGTCGCACTGAGAACTAGTTGAGTGAGTTTCAGTTTCAAGCAGCTAGTACAAACCGCGTTTGAGTTAGATTTCCAAATGCATGTATCCCTATAGGGGAAAATGAAGTGAAACCTACAACTTCAAAGTGTTCCTGCAAACGAACTATTCAACCTAGAAGATCTAAATTTGGGCAGCCAAATGCAACCGGTCTACATATCTTTCCTGTCGAGTAACAACAAGTTAGGGTGAAAAAATATTTGCTGAGATTCCAGGAAACTCAAAGTTCTGTGGATTCACTGGAAATGCTTTGAAATGAAAGTTTCTTTCCCTAGCCTGGGCTTAGGGTTACTTCAACAGAAAACAAGCATAGAGATCGCACTGAGAACTAGTTGAGTGAGTTTCAGTTTCAAGCAGCTAGTACAAACCGCGTTTGAGTTAGAGTTCCAAATGCATGTAACCCTATAGGGGAAAATGAAGTGAAACCTACAGCTTCAAAGTGTTCCTGCAAACGAACTATTCAACCTAGAAGATCTAAATTTGGGCAGCCAAATGCAACCGGTCTACTTATCTTTCCTGTCGAGTAACAACAAGTTAGGGTGAAAAAATATTTGCTGAGATTCCAGGAAACTCAAAGTTCTGTGGATTCACTGGAAATGCTTTGAAATGAAAGTTTTTTCCCTACCCTGGGCTTAGGGTTACTTCAACAGAAAACAAAGCATAGAGATCGCACTGAGAACTAGTTGAGTGAGTTTCAGTTTCAAGCAGCTAGTACAAACCGCGTTTGAGTTAGAGTTCCAAATGCATGTATCGCTATAGGGGAAAATGAAGTGAAACCTACAACTTCAAAGTGTTCCTGCAAACGAACTATTCAACCTAGAAGATCTAAATTTGGGCAGCCAAATGCAACCGGTCTACTTATCTTTCCTGTCGAGTAACAACAATTTAGGGTGAAAAAATATTTGCTGAGATTCCAGGAAACTCGGAGTTCTGTGGAAGCTCTGCAAACACTTTAAAATGAAAGTATATTTTCCTTGCCTCTGTTTAGGGCTACTTCAACAGGAAACAAAGCATAGAGATCGCACTGAGAACTAGTTGTGGGAGTTTCAGTTTCAAGCAGCTAGTACAAACCACGTTTGAGTTATAGTTCCAAATGCATGTATCCCTATAGGGGACAATGAAATGAAACCTACAAATTCAAAGTGTTCCTGCAAACGAACTATTCAACCTAGAAGATCTAAATTTGGGCAGCCAAATGCAACCGGTCTACTTATCTTTCCTGTCGAGTAACCACAAGTTAGGGGGAAAAAATATTTGCTGAGATTCCAGGAAACTCGGAGTTCTGTGGAAGCTCTGCAAAAACTTTAAAATGAAAGTATATTTTCCTTGCCTATGCTTAGGGCTACTTCAACAGGAAACAAAGCATAGAGGTCGCACTGAGAACTAGTTGAGTGAGTTTCAGTTTCAAGCAGCTAGTACAAACCGCGTTTGAGTTAGATTTCCAAATGCATGTATCCCTATAGGGGAAAATGAAGTGAAACCTACAACTTCAAAGTGTTCCTGCAAACGAACTATTCAACCTAGAAGATCTAAATTTGGGCAGCCAAATGCAACCGGTCTACATATCTTTCCTGTCGAGTAACAACAAGTTAGGGTGAAAAAATATTTGCTGAGATTCCAGGAAACTCAAAGTTCTGTGGATTCACTGGAAATGCTTTGAAATGAAAGTTTCTTTCCCTAGCCTGGGCTTAGGGTTACTTCAACAGAAAACAAGCATAGAGATCGCACTGAGAACTAGTTGAGTGAGTTTCAGTTTCAAGCAGCTAGTACAAACCGCGTTTGAGTTAGAGTTCCAAATGCATGTAACCCTATAGGGGAAAATGAAGTGAAACCTACAGCTTCAAAGTGTTCCTGCAAACGAACTATTCAACCTAGAAGATCTAAATTTGGGCAGCCAAATGCAACCGGTCTACTTATCTTTCCTGTCGAGTAACAACAAGTTAGGGTGAAAAAATATTTGCTGAGATTCCAGGAAACTCGGAGTTCTGTGGAAGCTCTGCAAACACATTAAAATGAAAGTACATTTTCCTTGCTTCTGCTTAGGGCTACTTCAACAGGAAACAAAGCATAGAGATCGCACTGAGAACTAGTTGAGTGAGTTTCAGTTTCAAGCAGCTAGTACAAACCACGTTTGAGTTAGAGTTCCAAATGCATGTATCCCTATAGGGGAAAATGAAGTGAAACCTACAACTTCAAAGTGTTCCTGCAAACGAACTATTCAACCTAGAAGATCTAAATTTGGGCAGCCAAATGCAACCGGTCTACTTATCTTTCCTGTCGAGTAACAACAAGTTAGGGTGAAAAAATATTTGCTGAGATTCCAGGAAACTCGGAGTTCTGTTTAAGCTCTGCAAACACTTTAAAATGAAAGTATATTTTCCTTGCCTCTGCTTAGGGCTACTTCAACAGGAAACAAAGCATAGAGGTCGCACTGAGAACTAGTTGTGGGAGTTTCAGTTTCAAGCAGCTAGTACAAACCACGTTTGAGTTATAGTTCCAAATGCATGTATCCCTATAGGGGACAATGAAATGAAACCTACAATTTCAAAGTGTTCCTGCAAACGAACTATTCAACCTAGAAGATCTAAATTTGGGCAGCCAAATGCAACCGGTCTACTTATCTTTCCTGTCGAGTAACCAAAAGTTAGGGGGAAAAAATATTTGCTGAGATTCCAGGAAACTCGGAGTTCTGTGGAAGCTCTGCAAAAACTTTAAAATGAAAGTATATTTTCCTTGCCTCTGCTTAGGGCTACTTCAACAGGAAACAAAGCATAGAGGTCGCACTGAGAACTAGTTGAGTGAGTTTCAGTTTCAAGCAGCTAGTACAAACCGCGTTTGAGTTAGATTTCCAAATGCATGTATCCCTATAGGGGAAAATGAAGTGAAACCTACAACTTCAAAGTGTTCCTGCAAACGAACTATTCAACCTAGAAGATCTAAATTTGGGCAGCCAAATGCAACCGGTCTACATATCTTTCCTGTCGAGTAACAACAAGTTAGGGTGAAAAAATATTTGCTGAGATTCCAGGAAACTCAAAGTTCTGTGGATTCACTGGAAATGCTTTGAAATGAAAGTTTCTTTCCCTAGCCTGGGCTTAGGGTTACTTCAACAGAAAACAAGCATAGAGATTGCACTGAGAACTAGTTGAGTGAGTTTCAGTTTCAAGCAGCTACTACAAACCGCGTTTGAGTTAGAGTTCCAAATGCATGTAACCCTATAGGGGAAAATGAAGTGAAACCTACAGCTTCAAAGTGTTCCTGCAAACGAACTATTCAACCTAGAAGATCTAAATTTGGGCAGCCAAATGCAACCGGTCTACTTATCTTTCCTGTCGAGTAACAACAAGTTAGGGTGAAAAAATATTTGCTGAGATTCCAGGAAACTCAAAGTTCTGTGGATTCACTGGAAATGCTTTGAAATGAAAGTTTTTTCCCTACCCTGGGCTTAGGGTTACTTCAACAGAAAACAAAGCATAGAGATCGCACTGAGAACTAGTTGAGTGAGTTTCAGTTTCAAGCAGCTAGTACAAACCGCGTTTGAGTTAGAGTTCCAAATGCATGTATCGCTATAGGGGAAAATGAAGTGAAACCTACAACTTCAAAGTGTTCCTGCAAACGAACTATTCAACCTAGAAGATCTAAATTTGGGCAGCCAAATGCAACCGGTCTACTTATCTTTCCTGTCGAGTAACAACAATTTAGGGTGAAAAAATAATTGCTGAGATTCCAGGAAACTCGGAGTTCTGTGGAAGCTCTGCAAACACTTTAAAATGAAAGTATATTTTCCTTGCCTATGCTTAGGGCTACTTCAACAGGAAACAAAGCATAGAGATTGCACTGAGAACTAGTTGTGGGAGTTTCAGTTTCAAGCAGCTAGTACAAACCACGTTTGAGTTATAGTTCCAAATGCATGTATCCCTATAGGGGACAATGAAATGAAACCTACAACTTCAAAGTGTTCCTGCAAACGAACTATTCAACCTAGAAGATCTAAATTTGGGCAGCCAAATGCAACCGGTCTACTTATCTTTCCTGTCGAGTAACCACAAGTTAGGGGGAAAAAATATTTGCTGAGATTCCAGGAAACTCTGAGTTCTGTGGAAGCTCTGCAAAAACTTTAAAATGAAAGTATATTTTCCTTGCCTATGCTTAGGGCTACTTCAACAGGAAACAAAGCATAGAGGTTGCACTGAGAACTAGTTGAGTGAGTTTCAGTTTCAAGCAGCTAGTACAAACCGCGTTTGAGTTAGATTTCCAAATGCATGTATCCCTATAGGGGAAAATGAAGTGAAACCTACAACTTCAAAGTGTTCCTGCAAACGAACTATTCAACCTAGAAGATCTAAATTTGGGCAGCCAAATGCAACCGGTCTACATATCTTTCCTGTCGAGTAACAACAAGTTAGGGTGAAAAAATATTTGCTGAGATTCCAGGAAACTCAAAGTTCTGTGGATTCACTGGAAATGCTTTGAAATGAAAGTTTCTTTCCCTAGCCTGGGCTTAGGGTTACTTCAACAGAAAACAAGCATAGAGATCGCACTGAGAACTAGTTGAGTTAGTTTCAGTTTCAAGCAGCTAGTACAAACCGCGTTTGAGTTAGAGTTCCAAATGCATGTAACCCTATAGGGGAAAATGAAGTGAAACCTACAGCTTCAAAGTGTTCCTGCAAACGAACTATTCAACCTAGAAGATCTAAATTTGGGCAGCCAAATGCAACCGGTCTACTTATCTTTCCTGTCGAGTAACAACAAGTTAGGGTGAAAAAATATTTGCTGAGATTCCAGGAAACTCGGAGTTCTGTGGAAGCTCTGCAAACACTTTAAAATGAAAGTACATTTTCCTTGCTTCTGCTTAGGGCTACTTCAACAGGAAACAAAGCATAGAGATCGCACTGAGAACTAGTTGAGTGAGTTTCAGTTTCAAGCAGCTAGTACAAACCGCGTTTGAGTTAGAGTTCCAAATGCATGTATCCCTATAGGGGAAAATGAAGTGAAACCTACAACTTCAAAGTGTTCCTGCAAACGAACTATTCAACCTAGAAGATCTAAATTTGGGCAGCCAAATGCAACCGGTCTACTTATCTTTCCTGTCGAGTAACAACAATTTAGGGTGAAAAAATATTTGCTGAGATTCCAGGAAACTCGGAGTTCTGTGGAAGCTCTGCAAACACTTTAAAATGAAAGTATATTTTCCTTGCCTCTGCTTAGGGCTACTTCAACAGGAAACAAAGCATAGAGATCGCACTGAGAACTAGTTGTGGGAGTTTCAGTTTCAAGCAGCTAGTACAAACCACGTTTGAGTTATAGTTCCAAATGCATGTATCCCTATAGGGGACAATGAAATGAAACCTACAACTTCAAAGTGTTCCTGCAAACGAACTATTCAACCTAGAAGATCTAAATTTGGGCAGCCAAATGCAACCGGTCTACTTATCTTTCCTGTCGAGTAACCACAAGTTAGGGGGAAAAAATATTTGCTGAGATTCCAGGAAACTCGGAGTTCTGTGGAAGCTCTGCAAAAACTTTAAAATGAAAGTATATTTTCCTTGCCTCTGCTTAGGGCTACTTCAACAGGAAACAAAGCATAGAGGTCGCACTGAGAACTAGTTGAGTGAGTTTCAGTTTCAAGCAGCTAGTACAAACCGCGTTTGAGTTAGATTTCCAAATGCATGTATCCCTATAGGGGAAAATGAAGTGAAACCTACAACTTCAAAGTGTTCCTGCAAACGAACTATTCAACCTAGAAGATCTAAATTTGGGCAGCCAAATGCAACCGGTCTACATATCTTTCCTGTCGAGTAACAACAAGTTAGGGTGAAAAAATATTTGCTGAGATTCCAGGAAACTCAAAGTTCTGTGGATTCACTGGAAATGCTTTGAAATGAAAGTTTCTTTCCCTAGCCTGGGCTTAGGGTTACTTCAACAGAAAACAAGCATAGAGATCGCACTGAGAACTAGTTGAGTGAGTTTCAGTTTCAAGCAGCTAGTACAAACCGCGTTTGAGTTAGAGTTCCAAATGCATGTAACCCTATAGGGGAAAATGAAGTGAAACCTACAGCTTCAAAGTGTTCCTGCAAACGAACTATTCAACCTAGAAGATCTAAATTTGGGCAGCCAAATGCAACCGGTCTACTTATCTTTCCTGTCGAGTAACAACAAGTTAGGGTGAAAAAATATTTGCTGAGATTCCAGGAAACTCAAAGTTCTGTGGATTCACTGGAAATGCTTTGAAATGAAAGTTTTTTCCCTACCCTGGGCTTAGGGTTACTTCAACAGAAAACAAAGCATAGAGATCGCACTGAGAACTAGTTGAGTGAGTTTCAGTTTCAAGCAGCTAGTACAAACCGCGTTTGAGTTAGAGTTCCAAATGCATGTATCGGTATAGGGGAAAATGAAGTGAAACCTACAACTTCAAAGTGTTCCTGCAAACGAACTATTCAACCTAGAAGATCTAAATTTGGGCAGCCAAATGCAACCGGTCTACTTATCTTTCCTGTCGAGTAACAACAATTTAGGGTGAAAAAATATTTGCTGAGATTCCAGGAAACTCGGAGTTCTGTGGAAGCTCTGCAAACACTTTAAAATGAAAGTATATTTTCCTTGCCTCTGCTTAGGGCTACTTCAACAGGAAACAAAGCATAGAGATCGCACTGAGAACTAGTTGTGGGAGTTTCAGTTTCAAGCAGCTAGTACAAACCACGTTTGAGTTATAGTTCCAAATGCATGTATCCCTATAGGGGACAATGAAATGAAACCCACAACTTCAAAGTGTTCCTGCAAACGAACTATTCAACCTAGAAGATCTAAATTTGGGCAGCCAAATGCAACCGGTCTACTTATCTTTCCTGTCGAGTAACCACAAGTTAGGGGGAATAAATATTTGCTGAGATTCCAGGAAACTCGGAGTTCTGTGGAAGCTCTGCAAAAACTTTAAAATGAAAGTATATTTTCCTTGCCTCTGCTTAGGGCTACTTCAACAGGAAACAAAGCATAGAGGTCGCACTGAGAACTAGTTGAGTGAGTTTCAGTTTCAAGCAGCTAGTACAAACCGCGTTTGAGTTAGATTTCCAAATGCATGTATCCCTATAGGGGAAAATGAAGTGAAACCTACAACTTCAAAGTGTTCCTGCAAACGAACTATTCAACCTAGAAGATCTAAATTTGGGCAGCCAAATGCAACCGGTCTACATATCTTTCCTGTCGAGTAACAACAAGTTAGGGTGAAAAAATATTTGCTGAGATTCCAGGAAACTCAAAGTTCTGTGGATTCACTGGAAATGCTTTGAAATGAAAGTTTCTTTCCCTAGCCTGGGCTTAGGGTTACTTCAACAGAAAACAAGCATAGAGATCGCACTGAGAACTAGTTGAGTGAGTTTCAGTTTCAAGCAGCTAGTACAAACCGCGTTTGAGTTAGAGTTCCAAATGCATGTAACCCTATAGGGGAAAATGAAGTGAAACCTACAGCTTCAAAGTGTTCCTGCAAACGAACTATTCAACCTAGAAGATCTAAATTTGGGCAGCCAAATGCAACCGGTCTACTTATCTTTCCTGTCGAGTAACAACAAGTTAGGGTGAAAAAATATTTGCTGAGATTCCAGGAAACTCAAAGTTCTGTGGATTCACTGGAAATGCTTTGAAATGAAAGTTTTTTCCCTACCCTGGGCTTAGGGTTACTTCAACAGAAAACAAAGCATAGAGATCGCACTGAGAACTAGTTGAGTGAGTTTCAGTTTCAAGCAGCTAGTACAAACCGCGTTTGAGTTAGAGTTCCAAATGCATGTATCGCTATAGGGGAAAATGAAGTGAAACCTACAACTTCAAAGTGTTCCTGCAAACGAACTATTCAACCTAGAAGATCTAAATTTGGGCAGCCAAATGCAACCGGTCTACTTATCTTTCCTGTCGAGTAACAACAATTTAGGGTGAAAAAATATTTGCTGAGATTCCAGGAAACTCGGAGTTCTGTGGAAGCTCTGCAAACACTTTAAAATGAAAGTATATTTTCCTTGCCTCTGCTTAGGGCTACTTCAACAGGAAACAAAGCATAGAGATCGCACTGAGAACTAGTTGTGGGAGTTTCAGTTTCAAGCAGCTAGTACAAACCACGTTTGAGTTATAGTTCCAAATGCATGTATCCCTATAGGGGACAATGAAATGAAACCTACAACTTCAAAGTGTTCCTGCAAACGAACTATTCAACCTAGAAGATCTAAATTTGGGCAGCCAAATGCAACCGGTCTACTTATCTTTCCTGTCGAGTAACCACAAGTTAGGGGGAAAAAATATTTGCTGAGATTCCAGGAAACTCGGAGTTCTGTGGAAGCTCTGCAAAAACTTTAAAATGAAAGTATATTTTCCTTGCCTATGCTTAGGGCTACTTCAACAGGAAACTAAGCATAGAGATAGCACTGAGAACTAGTTGAGTGAGTTTCAGTTTCAAGCAGCTAGTACAAACCGCGTTTGAGTTAGATTTCCAAATGCATGTATCCCTATAGGGGAAAATGAAGTGAAACCTACAACTTCAAAGTGTTCCTGCAAACGAACTATTCAACCTAGAAGATCTAAATTTGGGCATCCAAATGCAACCGGTCTACATATCTTTCCTGTCGAGTAACAACAAGTTAGGGTGAAAAAATATTTGCTGAGATTCCAGGAAACTCAAAGTTCTGTAGATTCACTGGAAATGCTTTGAAATGAAAGTTTCTTTCCCTAGCCTGGGCTTAGGGTTACTTCAACAGAAAACAAGCATAGAGATCGCACTGAGAACTAGTTGAGTGAGTTTCAGTTTCAAGCAGCTAGTACAAACCGCGTTTGAGTTAGAGTTCCAAATGCATGTAACCCTATAGGGGAAAATGAAGTGAAACCTACAGCTTCAAAGTGTTCCTGCAAACGAACTATTCAACCTAGAAGATCTAAATTTGGGCAGCCAAATGCAACCGGTCTACTTATCTTTCCTCTCGAGTAACAACAAGTTAGGGTGAAAAAATATTTGCTGAGATTCCAGGAAACTCGGTGTTCTGTGGAAGCTCTGCAAACACATTAAAATGAAAGCATATTTTCCTTTCCTCTGCTTAGGGCTACTTCAACAGGAAACAAAGCATAGAGATCGCACTGAGAACTAGTTGAGTGAGTTTCAGTTTCAAGCAGCTAGTACAAACTGCGTTTGAGTTAGAGTTCCAAATGCATGTACCCCTATAGGGGACAATGAAGTGAAACCTACAACCTCAAAGTGTTCCTGCAAACGAACTATTCAACCTAGAAGATCTAAATTTGGGCAGCCAAATGCAACAGGTCCTCTTATCTTTCCTGTCGAGTATCAACAAGTTAGGGTGAAAAAATATTTGCTGAGATTCCAGGAAACTCAAAGTTCTGTGGATTCACTGGAAATGCTTTGAAATGAAAGTTTTTTCCCTACCCTGGGCTTAGGGTTACTTCAAAAGAAAAAAAGCATAGAGATCGCACTGAGAACTAGTTGAGGGAGTTTCAGTTTCAAGCAGCTAGTACAAACCGCGTTTGAGTTATAGTTCCAAATGCATGTATTCCTATAGGGGAAAATTAAGTGAAACCTACAACTTCAAAGTGTTCCAGCAAACGAACTATTCAACCTAGAAGATCTAAATTTGGGCAGCCAAATGCAACCGGTCTACTTATCTTTCTTGTCGAGTAACAAGAAGTTAGGGTGAAAAATATTTGCTGAGATTCCAGGAAACTCAAAGTTCTGTGGAATCACTGGAAATGCTTTGAAATGAAAGTTTCTTTCCCTAGCCTGGCCTTAGGGTTACTTCAACAGAAAACAAAGCATAGAGATCGCACTGAGAACTAGTTGAGTGAGTTTCAGTTTCAAGCAGCTAGTACAAACCGCGTTTGAGGTAGAGTTCCAAATGCATGTATCCCTATAGGGGAAAATGAAGTGAAACCTACAAATTCAACGTGTTCCTGCAAACGAACTATTCAGCCTAGAAGATCTAAATTTGGGCAGCCAAATGCAACCGGTCTACTTATCTTTCCTGTCGAGTATCAACAAGTTAGGGTGAAAAAATATTTGCTGAGATTCCAGGAAACTCAAAGTTCTGTGGATTCACTGGAAATGCTTTGAAATGAAAGTTTTTTCCCTACCCTGGGCTTAGGGTTACTTCAACAGAAAACAAAGCATAGAGATCGCACTGAGAACTAGTTGAGTGAGTTTCAGTTTCAAGCAGCTAGTACAAACCGCGTTTGAGTTAGAGTTCCAAATGCATGTATCGCTATAGGGGAAAATGAAGTGAAACCTACAACTTCAAAGTGTTCCTGTAAACGAACTATTCAACCTAGAAGATCTAAATTTGGGCAGCCAAATGCAACCGGTCTACTTATCTTTCCTGTCGAGTAACAACAATTTAGGGTGAAAAAATATTTGCTGAGATTCCAGGAAACTCGGAGTTCTGTGGAAGCTCTGCAAACACTTTAAAATGAAAGTATATTTTCCTTGCCTCTGCTTAGGGCTACTTCAACAGGAAACAAAGCATAGAGATCGCACTGAGAACTAGTTGTGGGAGTTTCAGTTTCAAGCAGCTAGTACAAACCACTTTTGAGTTATAGTTCCAAATGCATGTATCCCTATAGGGGACAATGAAATGAAACCTACAACTTCAAAGTGTTCCTGCAAACGAACTATTCAACCTAGAAGATCTAAATTTGGGCAGCCAAATGCAACCGGTCTACTTATCTTTCCTGTCGAGTAACCACAAGTTAGGGGGAAAAAATATTTGCTGAGATTCCAGGAAACTCGGAGTTCTGTGGAAGCTCTGCAAACACTTTAAAATGAAAGCATATTTTCCTTGCCTCTCCTTAGGGCTACTTCAACAGGAAACAAAGCATAGAGATCGCACTGAGAACTAGTTGAGTGAGTTTCAGTTTCAAGCAGCTAGTACAAACCGCGTTTGAGTTAGAGTTCCAAATGCATGTATCCCTATAGGGGAAAATGAAGTGAAACCTACAACTTCAAAGTGTTCCTGCAAACGAACTATTCAACCTAGAAGATCTAAATTTGGGCAGCCAAATGCAACCGGTCTACTTATCTTTCCTCTCGAGTAACAACAAGTTAGGGTGAAAAAATATTTGCTGAGATTCCAGGAAACTCGGTGTTCTGTGGAAGCTCTGCAAACACATTAAAATGAAAGCATATTTTCCTTGCCTCTGCTTAGGGCTACTTCAACAGGAAACAAAGCATAGAGATCGCACTGAGAACTAGTTGAGTGAGTTTCAGTTTCAAGCAGCTAGTACAAACCGCGTTTGAGTTAGAGTTCCAAATGCATGTACCCCTATAGGGGACAATGAAGTGAAACCTACAACTTCAAAGTGTTCCTGCAAACGAACTATTCAACCTAGAAGATCTAAATTTGGGCAGCCAAATGCAACAGGTCCTCTTATCTTTCCTGTCGAGTATCAACAAGTTAGGGTGAAAAAATATTTGCTGAGATTCCAGGAAACTCAAAGTTCTGTGGATTCACTGGAAATGCTTTGAAATGAAAGTTTTTTCCCTACCCTGGGCTTAGGGTTACTTCAAAAGAAAAAAAAGCATAGAGATCGCACTGAGAACTAGTTGAGGGAGTTTCAGTTTCAAGCAGTTAGTACAAACCGCGTTTGAGTTATAGTTCCAAATGCATGTATTCCTATAGGGGAAAATTAAGTGAAACCTACAACTTCAAAGTGTTCCTGCAAACGAACTATTCAACCTAGAAGATCTAAATTCGGGCAGCCAAATGCAACCGGTCTTCTTATCTTTCCTGTCGAGTAACAACAAGTTAGGGTGAAAAAATATTTGCTGAGATTCCAGGAAACTCAAAGTTCTGTGGATTCACTGGAAATACTTTGAAATGAAAGTTTCTTTCCCTAGCCTGGGCTTAGGGTTACTTCAACAAAAAACAAAGCATAGAGAGCGAACTGAGAACTAGTTGAGAGAGTTTCAGTTTCAAGCAGCTAGTACAAACCGCATTTGAGTAAGAGTTCCAGATGTATGTAACCCTATAGGGGAAAATGAAGTGAAACCTACAGCTTCAAAGTGTTCCTAAAAACGAACTATTCAACCTAGAATATCTAATTTTGGGCAGCCAAATGCAACCGGTCTACTTATCTTTCCTGTCGAGTAACAACAATTTAGGGTGAAAAAATATTTGCTGAGATTCCAGGAAACTCGGAGTTCTGTGGAAGCTCTGCAAACACTTTAAAATGAAAGCATATTTTCCTTGCCTCTGCTTAGGGCTACTTCAACAGGAAACAAAGCATAGAGATCGCACTGAGAACTAGTTGAGTGAGTTTCAGTTTCAAGCAGCTAGTACAAACCGCGTTTGAGTTAGAGTTCCAAATGCATGTATCCCTATAGGGGAAAATGAAGTGAAACCTACAACTTCAAAGTGTTCCTGCAAACGAACTATTCAACCTAGAATATCTAAATTTGGGCAGCCAAATGCAAGCGGTCTTCTTATCTTTCCTGTCGAGTAACAACAAGTTAGGGTGAAAAAATATTTGCTGAGATTCCAGGAAACTCAAAATTCTGTGCATTCACTGGAAATACTTTGAAATGAAAGTTTCTTTTCCTAGCCTGGGCTTAGGGTTACTTCAACAGAAAACAAAGCATAGAGATCGCACTGAGAACTAGTTGAGTGAGTTTCTGTTTCAAGCAGCTAGTACAAACCGCGTTTGAGTTACAGTTCGAAATGCATGTATCCCTATAGGGGACAATGAAGTGAAACCTACAACTTCAACGTGTTCCTGCAAACGAACTATTCAACCTAGAAGATCTAAATTTGGGCAGCCAAATGCAACCGGTCTACTTATCTTTCCTGTCGAGTAACAACAAGTTAGGGTGAAAAAATATTTGCTGAGATTCCAGGAAACTCGGAGTTCTGTGGAACCTCTGCAAACACTTTAAAATGAAAGCATATTTTCCTGCCTCTGCTTAGGGCTACTTCAACAGAAACAAAGCATAGAGATCGCACTGAGAACTAGTTGAGGGAGTTTCAGTTTCAAGCAGCTAGTACAAACCGCGTTTGAGTTAGAGTTCCAAATGCATGTATCGCTATAGGGGAAAATGAAGTGAAACCTACAACTTCAAAGTGTTCCTGCAAACGAACTATTCAACCTAGAAGATCTAAATTTGGGCAGCCAAATGCAACCGGTCTACTTATCTTTCCTGTCGAGTAACAACAATTTAGGGTGAAAAAATATTTGCTGAGATTCCAGGAAACTCGGAGTTCTGTGGAAACTCTGCAAACACTTTAAAATGAAAGTATATTTTCCTTGCCTCTGCTTAGGGCTACTTCAACAGGAAACAAAGCATAGAGATCGCACTGAGAACTAGTTGTGGGAGTTTCAGTTTCAAGCAGCTAGTACAAACCACGTTTGAGTTATAGTTCCAAATGCATGTATCCCTATAGGGGACAATGAAATGAAACCTACAACTTCAAAGTGTTCCTGCAAACGAACTATTCAACCTAGAAGATCTAAATTTGGGCAGCCAAATGCAGCCGGTCTACTTATCTTTCCTGTCGAGTAACCACAAGTTAGGGGGAAAAAATATTTGCTGAGATTCCAGGAAACTCGGAGTTCTGTGGAAGCTCTGCAAAAACTTTAAAATGAAAGTATATTTTCCTTGCCTCTGCTTAGGGCTACTTCAACAGGAAACAAAGCATAGAGGTCGCACTGAGAACTAGTTGAGTGAGTTTCAGTTTCAAGCAGCTAGTACAAACCGCGTTTGAGTTAGATTTCCAAATGCATGTATCCCTATAGGGGAAAATGAAGTGAAACCTACAACTTCAAAGTGTTCCTGCAAACGAACTATTCAACCTAGAAGATCTAAATTTGGGCAGCCAAATGCAACCGGTCTACATATCTTTCCTGTCGAGTAACAACAAGTTAGGGTGAAAAAATATTTGCTGAGATTCCAGGAAACTCAAAGTTCTGTGGATTCACTGGAAATGCTTTGAAATGAAAGTTTCTTTCCCTAGCCTGGGCTTAGGGTTACTTCAACAGAAAACAAGCATAGAGATCGCACTGAGAACTAGTTGAGTGAGTTTCAGTTTCAAGCAGCTAGTACAAACCGCGTTTGAGTTACAGTTCGAAATGCATGTATCCCTATAGTGCACAATGAAGTGAAACCTACAACTTCAAAGTGTTCCTGCAAACGAACTATTCAACCTAGAAGATCTAAATTTGGGCAGCCAAATGCAACCGGTCTTCTTATCTTTCCTGTCGAGTAACAACAAGTTAGGGTGAAAAAATATTTGCTGGGATTCCAGGAAACTCGGAGTTCTGTGGAAGCTCTGCAAACACTTTAAAATGAAAGCATATTTTCCTTGCCTCTGCTTAGGGCTACTTCAACAGGAAACAAAGCATAGAGATCGCACTGAGAACTAGTTGAGGGAGTTTCAGTTTCAAGCAGCTAGTACAAACCGCGTTTGAGTTAGAGTTCCAAATGCATGTATCCCTATAGGGGACAATGAAGTGAAACCTACAAATTCAAAGTGTTCCTGCAAACGAACTATTCAACCTAGAAGATCTAAATTTGGGCAGCCAAGTGCAACCGGTCTTCTTATCTTTCCTGTCGAGTAACAACAAGTTAGGGTGAAAAAATATTTGCTGAGATTCCAGGAAACCCAAATTTCGGTGGATTCACTGGAAATATTTGAAATGAAAGTTTCTTTCCCTAGCCTGGGCTTAGGGTTACTTCAACAAAAAACAAAGCATAGAGATCGCACTGAGAACTAGTTGAGTGAGTTTCAGTTTCAAGCAGCTAGTACAAACCGCGTTTGAATAAGAGTTCCAAATGTATGTAACCCTATAGGGGAAAATGAAGTGAAACCTACAGCTTCAAGTGTTCCTGCAAACGAACTATTCAACCTAGAATATCTAATTTTGGGCAGCCAAATGCAACCGGTCTACTTATCTTTCCTGTCGAGTAACAACAAGTTAGGTGAAAAAATATTTGCTGAGATTCCAGGAAACTCGGAGTTCTTTGGAAGCTCTGCAAACACTTTAAAATGAAAGCATATTTTCCTTGCCTCTGCTTAGGGCTACTTCAACAGGAAACAAAGCATAGAGATCGCACTGAGAACTAGTTGAGTGAGTTTCAGTTTCAAGCAGCTAGTACAAACCGCGTTTGAGTTACAGTTCCAAATGCATGTATCCCTATAGGGGACAATGAATTGAAACCTACAACTTCAAAGTGTTCCTGCAAACGAACAATTCAACCTAGAAGATCTAAATTTGGGCAGCCAAATGCAACCGTTCTACTTATCTTTCCTGTCGAGTAACAACAAGTTAGGGTGAAAAAATATTTGCTGAGATTCCAGGAAACTCGGAGTTCTGTGGAAGCTCTGCAAACACTTTAAAATGAAAGTATATTTTCCTTGCCTCTGCTTAGGGCTACTTCAACAGGAAACAAAGCATAGAGATCGCACTGAGAACTAGTTGAGTGAGTTTCAGTTTCAAGCAGCTAGTACAACCCGCGTTTGAGTTAGAGTTCCAAATGCATGTATCCCTATAGGGGACAATGAAGTGAAACCTACAACTCCAAAGTGTTCCTGCAAACGAACTATTCAACATAGAAGATCTAAATTTGGGCAGCCAAATGCAACCGGTCTACTTATCTTTCCTGTCGAGTAACAACAAGTTAGGGTGAAAAAATATTTGCTGAGATTCCAGGAAACTCGGAGTTCTGTGGAAGCTCTGCAAACACTTTAAAATGAAA